>NC_084983.1:27981512-28124012 GCF_963691925.1 Scomber scombrus | reverse complement strand
AAAAAGATAACTTACAAAATTGAACCATAGATATTATTATTGCAGCAAGGACAATTAAATTATTAAATAAAACCACAAATGTGAAGATAATAAAATAACTTAAAACAATTAAATAAAAAATAAATGTAAAAACTGAACATTGAACCTATTTAGACACACAAGTAGGGCAGTATGGCATTTAATGTTCAAGTTAAAACAGGGGTTTCAAACATACGGCTCGTGGGCCAGAACCGGCCCGTAAAAAGGGTCCAATCAGGCCCACAGGATAACCTTTCATAATATAATGCAGGTTTCAGGAGTTTACCATTGCATAATAAATTGTAGTTTATTATGCAATGGTTTGACTGGTCCGGCACATCAGATCAAACTGGGCTGTATGTGACCCTTGAACTAAAATGCAGGGAAGAAGGACAGAAGGAAAGAAGGAAGAAGGAAGTTAAGGAAGGAAGGAAAGAATAAAGGGAGGAAGGAAGGAAGGAAGGAAGGAAGGACGGAAGAAAGCAAGGTAGGAAGGTAGGATGGAAGAAAGAAAGAAAGGAAGGAAGGTAGGAAGGACGGAAGGACGGAAGGAAGGAAGAAAGAAAGAAAGGAAGGATGGAAGGTAGGAAGGACAGAAGGAAGAAAGGAAGGAAGGAAGGAAGGAAGGAAGGAAGGAAGGAAGAAAGAAATAAAGAAAGAACGGAAGGAAGGAAGGGAGGAAGGAAGGAATGTAGGAAGAAAGGAAGGAAGGTAGGAAGGACGGATGGAAGAAAGAAAGAAAGGAAGGAAGGAAGGTAGGAAGGATGAAAGAAAGCAAGGAAGGAAGGAAGGAAGGAAGGAAGGAAGGTAGGAAGGACGGATGGAATAACGAAAGAAAGGAAGGAAGGTAGGAAGAAAGAAAGAAAGAAAGGAAGGAAAGAAGGAAGGAAGGAAGGAAGGAAGGAAGGATGGAAGGTAAGAAGGACGGAAGGAAGGAAGGAAAAGAAGACAGGCAGGAAAGATGGAAGGAAGGAAGGGAGAAAAGAAGGAAGGAGGGAACGAAGGAAGGAAAGATGGAAAGAATGGAAATGGGATTGGAAGGGAAGGAAGGAAGGAAAGTGGGCCGGATTGGACCCCTCGGCTGGCCGGTTCTTTGCTGCTGTAATAATCCACATTCCCTCCATTGTTTGATTAATAATAATATAGGAAGGGAGGAAGAAGGAAGGAAAGGAGGGAGGGAGGAAGGAAGCGAGGAAGAAGGAAGGAAAGGAGGGAGGGAGGAAGGAAGCGAGGAAGAAGGAAGGAAAGGAGGGAGGGAGGAAAGAAGGACAGAGGAACGAAGGAAGGAAGGAAGGTAGGAGGGAGGGAGGAAAGAAGGAAGGAGGGAGGGAGGGAAGAAGGAAGGAAGGAAGGAAGGAAGGAAGGACGGAGGAACGAAGGAAGGAAGGAAGGTAGGAGGGAGGGAGGAAATAAGGAAGGAGGGAGGGAGAAAGGAAAAGAGGAAGGGATATAGCTTATCTTATTGTGAAGGTGCACCGGAAACCCTTTTTCTCTCGTGCTGCTACCTTTACGTCACATTGCTGCAGCACCTCTGACGGTCGCATTGAATCCCGTCATTCATCGCGGATCGTCCCCCTCTCTCTCTCTCTCTCCATCCCTCCATCCCTCCATCTCTCTCTCTCTCTTTCACACACACGCACACACACACACGCGCGCACTCTCTCTCTCTCTCTCTCTCTCTCTCTCTCCAAATGCCACCGGACTCCGGCAGCGGCCTCGGACCGGACGGACGGACAGCGGGACTCACCGGGGGGAACATGGCGGCGGAGACAACAGCCTGCTCGGTACCGACTCGTCGTTAAATCAGAGGGGAGCACCACTTAACACAGGTCAACCAAAAACACCGCAACACCTCTAGATGTAAGAGCAATGAACAGATGAGCTAAGAACAACAACAGATGTGATGCGTCTCGTGCTGCTGTGATGATCAGTGGCCTTTTCACTCATTCATTCTTTTTATCTACATTTATATTTATTATTATTTATATTAATGCAATGCAGGGATTTGTTGTTGTTGTTTTCCTCCTCCTTCCTTTTGTTTTTCTTGTCTTCTAAAGCAGGGGTGTTGTGTTAAACATGCGGCCCGTGGGCCAGAACCGGGCCGCCAAATGGGGTCCAATCCGGCCCACTGTCCTTTTCCTGTCCTTCGTTTCCTTCCTTTCTTCTGTCCTTCTTTTCCTTCCTTCCACCTGTCCTTCCTTCCTTCCTTCCTTCTTTTCCTTCCTTCCTTCGTTCTTTTCCTTCCTTCCATATGTCCCTTGTTCCTTCCTTTCTTTCCTTCCTTCCTTTATTCCTTCCATCCTTCCTTTCTTCTTCCCTTTCTTCCTTCCTCCCTTCCTTCTTTTCCTTCTTTCCATCTGTCCTTCCTTCCTTTCTTCCTTCCTTCCTTCCTTCCTTCCATTTGTCCTTCATTCCTTCCCTTCCTTTCCTTCTTCCGTTCCTTCCTTCCTTCCTTTTTTCATCTGTCCTTCTTCACTTCCTTCCTTCCTTCTTTCATCTGTCCTTCTTCCCTTTTTTCCATCTTTCCTTCCTCCCTTCCATCCTTCTTTTCCTTCCTTCCTTCCATCTGTCCTTCCTTCTTTCTTGTCCTCCCTTCTGTCCTTCTTCATTTTTTTCCCCATATGTCCTTCTTTTCCTTCCTCCCATCTGTCCTTCATTCCTTCCCTTCCTCCCTTCCTTTCTTTCTTCCTTCCTTCCTCCCTTTCTTCCATCCTTCTTTCTGTGCTTCTTCACTTCTTTCCTTCCTTCCTTCCATCTTTTTAATGATTGAGCTGTATATATATTTGTGGCCCTTGAATGAAGATGAGTTTGACCCTCCTCTTCTAAAAGGTCTCCTTCACTTCTTTTTTCCTTCCTTCCTTCCCTCCTTCCTTCCTTTTCTTCCTTCCTTCACTTCTTCTTTCCTTCCCTCCGTCTCTCCTTACATTCAGTCAGTGGATATAAGAGCAGTGATGTCCTGAAGGCATTTTCTTTTTATTAGTAGGTCTTGAAGGTTGGAAGTTGTCTCTACAGATTTTCCTGATTATTGATCCCTGCTCCCGTTTAAACACGACCTCATGCCGGGAAAGTTTCAGGAACATTTCAGGGATAAATGCTGGAAGGTCATTGGTTCATTCTTCCAGACCGTAAAAAATAGTCTATTCTGTTAATTGACTAATTGTTGCAGCTCTATAACATATAAAAACATAAAAACAATAAAACTGATATTGTATTTTAAGGGCTGATAGCAGATTCTGATATTAAGGTTAAAAAAATTCCGATATCAATATATATCACCTGATAATTTTATACAGAAAGAATAAAATAATAATAAAAACAAGATATGTGATGAAAGCATGATGTTTTACCATTTGATAATAAACTCTACTGTATAAATGACGTCATCGCACTGAAACAGTAAACTACACTGAGAATTTAATAATTATAATTAACTAAACTAACTAAATATGAAAAAAATATATACGTGTATATTCAACGTGAATTAAGAAAAGGGATCAAATATTCATTAAATGCTGCCTATATATCGGACAACAAATACGCCAATACCGACTTATCTGTGATTGGTCAATATCGGCCAATAATATCGTCTGACAGATATATCGGTCGGGATTTATTAATAATAATAATAATAATATTAATAATATTAATAATATTAATAATATTAATAATATTAATAATATTAATAATAATGATAATAATAATAATAATAATGATAATAATAATAATATTAATAATAATAATAATAATAATATTCATAATAATGATAATAATGATAATAATAATAATAATAATAATGATAATAACTTTTGTATAGCACCTTTCATACAATACATGCAGCTCAAAGTGCTTCACATAAAAGGAATATAAAGCAAAGAAAGAATAAAAAAGAGAAAGAAAAGACATAAAAACATTAATGAAAATTCTAAAATCGTAAAAGTAGAATAAATAAATACACAGAAAGAACATTAAAAGAACATTTTAACGACATTTTATTCCCTTTTTTCATCTTCATTTTTTTATCCTTTTCGTCTTTTTTGTCCTTTTTTTCTCATTATAACAGTTTTTGTTCATACTCGTCCAATTTGTGCTTTTTTCTTCTCTTTCCATCAGAGCTGCAACAGTTAGACGATTAATCAATAATAATAATAATAATAAATAATATAAATAATAATAAAATTGATTACCGAGTATTTTCGATTTAGCGACTATTCAACAAGACATCTATAGACGCTGCCGAAGATGTTTTTCTCTTTTACCAACGTTTGACTGACTGATGGATAAATCGGCAGGAAGGAAAGGAGGGAGGAAGGAATGAAGGAAGGACGGAGGAAGGAAGGAAGGAAGGTATGAGGGAGGGAGGAAGGGAGGAAGGAAGAAGGAAGGAAAGGAGGGAGGGAGGAATGAAGGAAGGACGGAGGAAGGAAGGAAGGAAGGTATGAGGGAGGGAGGAAAGAAGGAAGGAGGGAGGGAGAGAGGAAAAGAGGAAGGGAGGAAGGAAGGAAAGAACGACCGAGGAAAGAAGGAAGGGAGGAAGGAGGGAGGAAGGAAGGGAGGAAGAAGGAAGGAAAGGAGGGAGGGAGGAAGGAATGAAGGACGGAGGAAGGAAGGAAAGGAGGGAGTTAGGAAGGAAGGAAAGGAGGGAGGGAGGAAGGGAGGGAGGAAGGAAGAAGGAAGGAAAGGAGGGAGGGAGGAATGAAGGAAGGACGAAGGAAGGAAGGTATGAGGGAGGGAGGAAAGAAGGAAGGAGGGAGGGAGAAAGGAAAAGAGGAAGGGAGGAAGGAAGGAAAGAACAACCGAGGAAAGAAGGACAGAGGAAAGAAGGAAGGGAGGAAGGAAGGGAGGAAGAAGGAAGGAAAGGAGGGAGGGAGGAAGGAATGAAGGACGGAGGAAGGAAGGAAAGGAGGGAGGGAGGAAGGAAGGAAAGGAGGGAGGGAGGAAGGGAGGGAGGAAGGAAGAAGGAAGGAAAGGAGGGAGGGAGGAATGAAGGAAGGACGAAGGAAGGAAGGTATGAGGGAGGGAGGAAAGAAGGAAGGAGGGAGGGAGAAAGGAAAAGAGGAAGGGAGGAAGGAAGGAAAGAACAACCGAGGAAAGAAGGACAGAGGAAAGAAGGAAGGGAGGAAGGTAGGGGGAGGAAAGAAAGAGAGAAGGAGGGAGGGAGGAAGGAAAGTAGTTATGTAGCAAGAAAAACAGGTTTAATGTTCATTCTGTCTCCTTTTAATCAGAGCAGGTTTACCTTTTAACACACAGTGCTTCAAACATCAACCAATCAAAGAGACAAAAGGATCAACAGTTGTATTCATTCTTTAACTCTCCTGTTGTCCTCGAGTCAAGGAAGGAAGGGAGGGAGGGAGGAAGGAAGGAAGGACGGAGGAACGAAGGAAGGAAAGGAGGGAGGAAGGGAGGGAGGATGGAACGATGCTGGGTCTAACCACAGCATCTGGCAGACCTCAATAACAGGAAGTGCATGTTGCTTCACAAAAAAACATAGAAAAGAGAAAGTAAGCAGAAGAGTCCTGCAACATTACGTTCGCTCACATCCGACACAAATAATACCCAACGGGGCTCAAAGCAACCAAAGAGCTTTACAGGACGGAGAGGTTGAATATCACCTGATCTCTGTCTGAAGACCAAGGCTGCGTATCTGTACTCGACCTTCAAGACATCGACCGAAATAAATCGATACCAAGTAGAATCAAAACGTCTCCCGTTAATCGATACCTGTAATCGATCCTTTTTTCTCACCCAGAGCTAGAAAATATGACTATTTGTACGGACTCCCTCTCAGCCAATCAACAGCAAGCGTTCTTCTCTTTAACGTGACGTGTGATTAGTCCACTGCCTTTCTTTCTTTCTTCCATCTTTTCCTTCCTTCCTTCCTTCCTAACTTCCTTCCTTCCTTCCTTCCATCTCTTCCCTCCTTCCCTCCTTCCTTCCTTCCTTCCTTCCATCTCTTCCTTCCTTCCTTCCTTCCTTCCTTCTGTAGGCTTCAGTATTTCCGAGCCTGCATGAACGCAGCATGGGACGTTTACCGGCACGCGCTTCATGATGTATAACAACAACAACACGCTAGACTCGTGGGTCTCTAACCGTCGCTAACCGTGGCTAACAAGTTCATAGCGTCCACCGCCATGTACACGAACACACAAACAGAAACAAGGTTTACCTCCTCGTTGTCATTTTCTCTGTTATGTTTTCGGCGAGTCGCCTCTGTGACGTCACCGTCAGAGTCCGGTGGGTCCTATCTGGGTCCTATCTGGGTCCTATCTGGGTCCTGTCTGGGTCCTACTCTGGGTCCTATCTGGGTCCTATCTGGGTCCTATCTGGGTCTTATCTGGGTCCTATCTGGGTCCTATCTGGGTCGTATCAGGGTCCTATCTGGGTCCTATCTGGGTCCTATCTGGGTCCTATCTGGGTCCTATCTGGGTCCTATCTGGGTCTTATCTGGGTCTTATCTGGGTCCTATCTGGGTCCTATCTGGGTCCTATCTGGGTCCTATCTGGGTCCTACTCTGCTGGAGACACAACAGCTGAGAGGAGCGAGTGAGAGGACGTTCCTATAAAGGTCACGCCTCCAGAAACGGGGCTTATGTCTGTGGTTTGGAACTATTTCCAAGTGTGTCCTACGGATAATACATTTATTATAATGCAAATCAGCATAATAAATATGGCAGTGCTATATTGGCACTTCTTCCCATAACTTAAGTTGAAGTTATTCTCTTATTTTGCACAGACAGTGTTTACATGTGGAAAGCCATGTTGCATTTATGTTTGCATTCAGTGGGGAATCATAATACAATGAGGCATAATGTGTTAATTCAACAGTAGGAGATGTTATGTTGTTACCAGTAATAGTTTTGGTGTAAAAAGCCTGCAAATATCGGTATCGGGTGATATCGGTATCGGAAATTAAGAGTTGGGGAATATCGGATATCGGCAGAAAAGTCAATATCGAGCATCCCTAGTAAATAGATCTAGATGAGCTGTTGCTGCTTTATGTTGTACAGAGAGATAAAAAAGGAAAAGCAGCAGAGTTCAAAGGCGGCTGCTGACTCAGAGTGTTGATCAGAAGTATTTCAGACGTTAGTTGACGTGATGTTTCAGTATCTACAGACCGAACTAGAGCGACCACATGTTGAAGCGCAGTGTGAAAAAGCACACAGACTATTGTGTTGTTGTAAGAGAATGAAGTTTCACATGATAGAAATAGACCCTGTTGACACATATATATATATATATATATATGTATATATATGTATATATATTAAGCCCTGACTGATACTGCAACTGTAGAGCAGATACCGATAGTCAATAATCTTATACAAATATAACCTTGTGTTTGAAATGATCCCTCTAATGTCATCAACAACCACAAAGGTGGAGCTCGGGGGGCAATGGGCGGCTTTTGTGGGTTTTGCCCCAAATGTTTTTTTTTCTCAAAAGCCTTGAATCTATTTAAAAAGTTCTGACTGAATCTGAGTGAGTTTATAACAGATGTGATTAAGGCCATGTACACACGTAGCCGGGTATTTATAAAAACTGGTATTATAGTTTATATAAATGTCTGTCTGAGAAAAGTAGCTTTACATTTTAGGTTTGTTTCAAGGTAAATGGAGAGTTGTGTAAAGTCTCATGCTCAAAGCTGACGGTGTGTATAAATAAATCTCTCTCTGTCCACAGAGGCGATGAAGGGAAACCTGAAGGCAGCAAACCGTCTCTAAGCAACAGCCGCAGCAGCAGCCGCAGCAGCAGCAGCAGCACACATACCATGGCATACAAGGTAACCTGCTCTCTGCTCACCACACTGCAAACAGGAAGTGCTTCTTTTTAAAGCATCTACACTTATTTACATGACAGACTATCAGATGATATGATTGAAAACTCTCCATTAGCGTCATATTTTCCATTTCAGCAGCCGAGCAATCGGAGAACAAACTGATAAAAATATGGTAAATGGTAATGGACTGTACTTATCAAAGCGCTTTACAATACATTTCATTCACCCATATTCATTCCCTGATGGCAGGAGCTACCACACATGGTGCCAAACCTGCACATCAGTGTAGGTTAACCATCTATACACATGCATACACCGTTGGCACAGCAACAGGAGCAATTTGGGGTTAAGTGTCTGTGGACTGGAGGAGGCGGGAATCAAACCGCCGATCTTCCAACTGGAGGATGACCTCTCTGCATCCTGAGCCACAGCCGCCCACATATCCCACCCAGTATCTTATCCTATTCTGCAGAAGTTGAGTTAGACTCAACTTACTGAGCTCTATGCAGGCTCCACTCCTGCAGCAACATATTTTCCAGTTCAGCAGCAGCCGAGCAATCAGATAAAAAACTGATGAAAAAATATCTCATCCTATTCTGCAGAAGTTGAGTCAGACTCAACTTACCGGTTTGCCACTGAGCTCTATGCAGGCTCCACTCCTGCAGCATTTTTTATGCATGAATTTAGTGTCAATCCATCTGATCGTTTAAAGTACGGACACATCTCTGCAGCCCCTCCCTCCCTATCTAATCACATTGCATCGCAGTCAGTGAAGCAAGATGTGGTTTAGTGTCAACTGACGAAAAACAAAACAAAGTCTTTACCAACACAAAGAGGAACACGTTTTAGAGCTGACAGACCTTTATCATCTAAGGATCAGCAAGACATAACTCCCTTTAAAGGTAAGCTAATCTCAAGCCTTCATCTCTCATGTTCTCTTGCTTTTCATTCTGTGTGGCGTTCCTTATTTTAACACTGTACAAACCAACTGTTGCTGTGTTATTTACTGACAGACTGTAGCTGTTCTTGCAGGAGCAAGAAAAGTAAATTTGCAGCTTTGTGCAGCAAGATTTTAAGACTTCTTTTTTAATAATTGTTGTTTTTGTACCCAGACAATTAGAAAAAAGTTGTCAAAAATCATATCTTTGCTGTGTTGCTTTATATTTTTCCAATTTTCAGTCTCTCTTATACTATTAGAGTTATTGTGTTGTGGTGTAAACACAGATTACAGATGTAGCTGTCAGGTCAGTTATCCTTTAAACCTTAAATAATCTGCTGGAATCATTTGTTTATAAAGTGTTTGTGAGTCACATAAAAGCTGTTTGTTATGTTTTATCTTTGACATAGTGGTAAAAAACCCAATTTAATAATTTCCCTCTCTTGTAACACCGAAACTGTCTCACTACTGTCGGGTCAAAAGTTGAACATCTACAGTAGCTGGTACGGAAACTTTTGCAATAGCAGAAGAGAGAGAGAAACAAGGAAGAGAAATATGATAGTAGAGTGTGTGTGTGTGTGTGTGTGTGTGTGTGGGGGGGGGGGGGGGGGGGTATTTATGTGCTCAGTCCACATCAATAAAAACTCGTTCTAGCATCAACATGCCAGTGACACCCTCAGGTCACTAGTAGGGTTACACAAGTTTAAAAGAGGTGCTGTACCTTTAAATGACTGCTGTCAGCATTCAGCAGCCTTGTAGCCATGGCAACGCATCGGTACGCCAAAGTAAATAAATACCAAGTAGTATTGAAATGTGTCCCGTCAAACGATACCTGAAGTTGATCTTTTTTGCATTTGTAAGGACTCGCTCACAGCTCCTACGTTTAAAATCATTTAAAGCAGCGAAAGAGGGTCCAAACCGGCCCACTTTCCTTCCTTCCTTCCTTCCTTCCTTCCTCCCTTTCTTTCTTCCTTCCTTCCTTCCTTCCTTCCTTCCTTCCTTCCTTCCTTCCTTCCTTCCTTCCTCCCTTCCTTCCTTCCTTCCTTCCTTCCTTCCTTCCACCTGTCCTTCCTTCCTTTCTTTCTTCCTTCCTTCCTTCTGTCCTTCCTTCCACCTGTCCTTCCTTCCTTCCTTCCACCTGTCCTTCTTTCCTTCCTTCCTTCCTTCCACCTGTCCTTCCTTCCTTCCCTCCTTCCTTCCTTCCACCTGTCCTTCCTTCCTTCCTTCCTTCCACCTGTCCTTCTTTCCTTCCTTCCTTCCTTCCTTCCACCTGTCCTTCCTTCCTTCCCTCCTTCCTTCCTTCCACCTGTCCTTCCTTCTGTCCTCTTCCTCCCTCCCTTTCTTTCTTTTTTCCTTCTTTCCTTCCTTCGTTCCTTCCTTCCTTCCTTCCTTCCTTCCATCCTTCCTTCCTTCCTTCCATCTTTTTAATAATCCGGCCCACATGAGATCATATTGGCCTCTACAGTATATTTGTGGCCACTTGAATGAAAATGAGTTTGACTCCTCCTGATTTAACAGGACGAAGGTTTTTAGTTTCAGTTTGGATTGAAGATGGTTCCAGGACCAGATAGGCTTGATTTTCCAGTTTCACTTCTGACAGAAGGTGTTTTGATATGAAGCTGAATGTGGGACCTGAGGTTGTGAGTGCTCTGTAAAAGGGAACATTCCTGAAATCACTTTATAGAGCAAGATATACCAAAGTCTGTGCAAAGTGAGAGACGACCATCCAACCAAGCTGTATAAAGAGCAGAGTTAGTGATGCATCTCATGGCTGAGTGATACAGGGGATTAAGTTTTAGAGGCAAACCTGTAAATTGGTTTTGCTAAAAGTCAATCTGGGACAGAAAAAGGCAACTGAGTGCTTTCTTGATGCAGCGGATAAGCAGCATAAGACTGGAGCCTGTACAGAAAGCCCTAAAGTGAATTTCAGCTTCATTGAGAGATAGTTAATGTGATGTTTGAAATGTAGACTTTTATCCAACAGATTGAAAAGCAATGATCCCTCAAATGTGGTAATGCATCAAACACTTGGACTTTATTGTATAAAATGACATCAGTGCACTGAAATAGTAAACTTAACTGGGAATTTAATCATTTTAATTACCAATGAACAAAAAAAACATGCACTTGAACTAAGAAAAAGGATCAAATATACATAAAACGCTGCTTATATAACTTTAAAAAGTCAAAAATAATATTGGTACATATTAGACGACGTATTTGATGATACCGATATATCTGTGACAGGTCAATATCTGAGCTGACCGATATATCAGCAGTGTTGGGGAGACTTAAACTACATAGTTTAACTACAATTTGCTGTAACTTGCTGGTAGTTAAACTACATTCATATGTTGTGCTGCATCAAGTATTTCAACTACTTTTTGGGTCATTTTTTGTAGTTTAACTCAATTTACAAACTAAAATTTTGGCCAATAACATGAAATATTTTGTATTAAAAAAAAGACCTATATAATATAAATGTTATTTTACCATTATTGTGTCCAGAACTCTCTTTGATAAAAGGCTGAATCATGACATGAGATGCCAACATTGTTGTTCAAGACACACCGATCTAGAATATGTCTGCCTCTTTGGGTTTTATTACATTTATTGTTGACTGATTTACATGTGAGTATTATGGTAGGATTTTCATTTTCTCTTTATATTACCCAACATGTCTATGGTGAACCTACAGTATGTTGACCAGCTTTCTTTCTTTAAAAAAATGAAACTGAGTTGAGGCATATTTCTGCTGGCATGTGAATGTTTTGTAGGCTATTATATTTAGTTTCATATAAACCACATGTTGATTTATTTAACGCTGAGTTAAATGAGTATAATGAGTTTAAGTAGTTGCTAAAGCCAGAACTACATTTCTCCAGGGGTAGAAATGTAGTTTGTTTAAACTATTGCCAGGCTGAACTACATGTAGTTTTATGAGCTACACTTGCAAAGTAGCTTCTCCAACACTGTATTTAATACATATATCTATCTGATTATACTCGTACTTTTAGCTGAGGAAAAATGTTTGAAAGTATAGCTTCTTTAAATTAACTTATTTATGCCATAATCAAATGTATAAGACTAGATAGATATTTAGATAAATAAATAAATATAAAAAGTACACATGCTTTTTTGGTGCCGAAAAGAACAATAAACAACTTTTTAAAATGCTATTGAGAACAAAAATTAAGACAGCCTCCAAAATCCCCAAAAAATGACAAATATTTATACCGAGTGGAGAACATAACGAACTCCCCGTCAGGGAATCGAACCCCGGTCTTCCGCGTGACAGGCGGAGATACTGTCCACTATACTAACGAGGAAGGCTGTAGACTGTCATGTGACCTCATGGACCCAACCAGTGGGCTGCAGGTGTGTCTAACATCTAAAAGTACGACTGCACAGACTGTTAGACTGTATTCAGCCTCCAGGAATCTGTCATTCAGGTGCAACACAAACAGACTGGATGAGGAGATAATGGGCATTTTTCGAACGCATAATTAAGTTATTGGCAAAGTACGACAACAACCAATATACGATCATTTACAAAAACATCAGGGAGCGCCAGCAGCAACACTGATAGAGAGTCCAAGCCCCATTACCTTTCGTCTGACAGCCAGAAAATGAATTTATTGATCTCTGTGCTCGCCGTGTCTGCTTTAAAAGGCTGTTTTGAGTTAAAGACACACAAACATACTTTAATAATTACGTTACATAATGAATGATGCAACCCCAGATGTTTAAAACGTGGAGTGAAATGTACCGTTGGTGAGATAATGTCCATCAGGCTGATTGCATTGGTGTGTCAGACATGGATATGACTGGAATATGTGTCATCAATGAAACATTTAGCTCTCAGCTCTTTAGCCCACACTAACAGGAAATCTGCTGCTTGTCTGACTGACGTAATAACTGTGAGCGGGGAAGTTTGGCTTTCTCACGGTCCTGATGAAGGTAGTTAGTCAATTCAGTCCAGTTTAAGCCTAACTGGAGTCCATTCAACCCAGTTTAAATCCAACTGGAGTCCATTCAGTCCAGTTTAAACCTAACTGGAGTCCATTCAGTCCAGTTTAAACCTAACTGGAGTCCATTCAGTCCAGTTTAAACCCAACTGGAGTCCATTCAGCCCAGTTTAAACCCAACTGGAGTCCATTCAGCCCAGTTTAAACCCAACTGGAGTCCATTCAGCCCAGTTTAAACCTAACTGGAGTCCATTCAGCCCAGTTTAAACCCAACTGGAGTCCATTCAGCCCTGTTATACCTAACTGGAGTCCATTCAGCCCAGTTTAAACCTAACTGGAGTTCATTCAGTGCAGTTTAAACCCAACTGGAGTCCATTCAGCCCAGTTTAAACCTAACCGGAGTCCATTCAGCCCAGTTTAAACCTAACTGGAGTCCATTCAGCCCTGTTATACCTAACTGGAGTCCATTCAGTCTATTTTATACCTAACTGGAGTCCATTCAGCCCAGTTTAAACCTAACTGGAGTCCATTCAGTCCAGCCCTGCCCAGAAACCAACGCATCCTTTGGCCTTATCAGTCCAACTGTACAGGCTCTGCAGTTGACTGATAAGCGACAGTGTGAGCGAGACTCTTTGTTTAGAAATAAAGATGTTTCTCTGAGGCTGAGACCAGACACTCATTTCGGCTGCTTGTATCCATGATCTCATTTTTTCGGTCACTACCCAAAGCTGGTGACCACAGGTGAAGGTTTGGGACGTTGACTGACTGGTATCACAATGGTCCACCTGTCAATCTCACGCTCCATCTTACCCTGACTGTGAATAAGACCCCAAGATACTTAAACTCCTCCACTTGGGGCAGCAACTCCCTCCCAACCCTGAGGGGGCAATCCACCTTTTTCCAGCAGAGCACCATGGCCTCCCGATTCGGAGCTGCTGACTCTTATGCGGACCTGCTTCACATTCGGCTATCTGACTGCTTGTTGCATTTCTTATTGGTGATATAAATCTGGCTTTCATAAACTAATCAGGGGGAAATAAACAGTTCGCTTTCACAGAACCAAAGCAAAGAAATCAGGATTTAATCAGGAAATAAGGAGCAGATGTTTCATTCTCTCTTTCGTGATATGACCAGTTTATGAGCTGATTATCTTTTTCCACTATCCACAGCATGTAAGTGACCGATTAATCATTGCAACTCTAATCTTTCGGTCTTCCTGTTCTCACCAGAAATAAGAAGTGAATACAAAATAGTTATGTAATTGGTCATGTATGCTGTGTCATCGCCGTTCATATTCATACAACCAATGTGTTTATGATTAAATTGTTTACTGGAGCACAACAGCATCAATTTTGCTCTGTAAAGTGCACCAGATCAATGCATTTAACTTTAAAATGTTATGTAAATCCCTTGGGAAGCTCTGCTATACAGTGTGTTATTACCTTTCGTGACCTCTGCAGTCCGATAGTGCTGGTTTCCATGTGAGAGGACAGTGAGAAAGACTCCAAAAGGAGAGAGGACAAAGAACCGAGGACACAAAACCAAAGTGAATGAGAGAGACTGTGTTTGAAATGCTGCTCTGCTTTGACGCATACTAATGTTTGATGTGTTTAAGCATGCTGAGCTACGCTGTTGGAGTCTGATGTGAATATTTTAGAGGCTGTGTAAACAACAGGCGGGGAGCTCCGGTCCTCTGAAATGAGGCCAACGCATAAGTAACTTAAAACTGCATTCTATCAAAAGGCCACCAGGGGGCGACTGTTTTGGTGTCAAAAGGACTTCCGTCTCTATACAAGTCAATGGAGAATTCACCAACTTCTCACTTGATTTCTAACCTCAGTAAACGTTTTCAAAATGTGTTTATGGTCTCAATCGCTAGTTTAAAGCCTTCTTCAATGCAGTATGATGTTCATTTGGGACATTTTGGTCTCCCTGATTTTATATGTGACGATAAAGCAGGGTATGCATTAGGGCGTGGCTACGTCGTGATTGACAGGTTGATTGGTTCACAGGTTCAGGAGCGTGGACAGATAGGCAAGAGACATAGACTGTATGGATTATATATTATATATTCAGATGTTTCGGTAAGTAACATTGCATTTCCCATTCAAAATGACTTGCATCTTATTTTAGTGTGTGGTTGTCAGGTTGGGTATTGGGTAAGGAAAATAAAGATAAAAAATAATAAGAGAATAAAACACTAAATCACTAAGATTTTGAGATTTGCTTAATTTTAAAAGTATTCAAATTATGTTCAGAGTAATTAGACATGGCGAGTTTATTTGTTTATCCCGTTCAAACAAGGCGATTCAAAGTGCTTCACATAAAATGCATCAAGACGGGATATAAAAGCAACACATGGCAAAATAAAAAAGGCGTTTATATACAATTTAAAACGTGTTAAATTGGAGAGGAAATTAAGCTGAACTGGAGTCGACTCTACTAAAGTATAAAAATAGATAAATCAACATTTACCCAGAAGTATCCAAAGGTTGTTCCAACTAGAAACGACAAACACAACTCGAGAGGAACCTCGTATATATTCATAACTCCACCAGAAAGAACAAATATAGACAATCGCTCTGCAGTGAGGAAACAAGATTAAACCGACTTCCACAAAAGATAAGATAACCTAACCCTGAAATGTTAGGTTATGAAATATTCAGCAGTTATAAACCAAACCAAACCTAACTGGAGTCCATTCAGCCCAGTTTAAACCTAACTGGAGTCCATTCAGCCCAGTTTATACCTAACTGGAGTCCATTCAGCCCAGTTTAAACCTAACTGGAGTCCATTCAGTCCAGTTTAAACCTAACTGGAGTCTATTCAGCCCAGTTTAAACCTAACTGGAGTCCATTCAGCCCAGTTTAAACCTAACTGGAGTCCATTCAGCCCAGTTTAAACCTAACTGGAGTCCATTCAGCCCAGTTTAAACCCAACTGGAGTCCATTCAATCCAGTTTAAACCTAACTGGAGTCAATTCAGTCCAGTGTAAACCCAACTGGAGTCCATTCAGTCCAGTTTAAACCTAACTGGAGTCAATTCAGTCCAGTATAAACCTAACTGGAGTCAATTCAGTCCAGTGTAAACCTAACTGGAGTCAATTCAGTCCAGTATAAACCTAACTGGAGTCAATTCAGTCCAGTGTAAACCTAACTGGAGTCCATTCAGCCCTGTTTAAACCCAACTGGAGTCAATTCAGTCCAGTGTAAACCTAACTGGAGTCAATTCAGTCCAGTGTAAACCTAACTGGAGTCCATTCAGTCCAGTTTAAACCTAACTGGAGTCAATTAAGCCTTGTTTAAACCTAACTGGAGTCCATTCAGCCCAGTATAAACCTAACTGGAGTCAATTCAGTCCAGTATAAACCTAACTGGAGTCCATTCAGTCCAGTTTAAACCTAACTGGAGTCAATTAAGCCTTGTTTAAACCTAACTGGAGTCCATTCAGTCCAGTGTAAACCTAACTGGAGTCAATTCAGTCCAGTATAAACCTAACTGGAGTCAATTCAGTCCAGTGTAAACCTAACTGGAGTCCATTCAGCCCTGTTTAAACCCAACTGGAGTCAATTCAGTCCAGTGTAAACCTAACTGGAGTCAATTCAGTCCAGTGTAAACCTAACTGGAGTCCATTCAGTCCAGTTTAAACCTAACTGGAGTCCATTCAGCCCAGTTTAAACCTAACTGGAGTCCATACAGCTGCCAACACTCCCGTTTTCCTGGGTTTCTCCTGTATTTTAGACCGATCTAGAATAAATAGAATAAATATTCTACCCATCTGAAACCCAATGAAACTCCATTCAGTTTGGGCCTGTTTATTCTGATTGAGGTGTTTACATGGAGCATTTTCATTTGGTTTGTGGAATATTAGACTCCATGTAAACCTGGACACCGATGGCTGTAAACTGAACTTATATTCTTCTAATATCAGTGCTTGTATAGTATGTAGAGCCTGACTGATATAATCGGCCGATATTGACCTATCACAGATAAGAGTCAGTGACATATAAGGGTTGGCAAAACTAGTTTTAAAAGCAGCATCAGGTTTGGTTTTATGTCATTTGAAACCAACCAGTCTTTACCAAGAATAAGACTAAATGCTCCTGAAAATGTCAAATGGTGTAACCTCAAAAGAAGATAAATATCAACACAACCGTCAACAGAAGCAAATCGAGTGCACTCCCACCTGTTTCTGGCAAAACCATCCGTAATAAAAACCACGTATTGTGTCACACTCGTCTTTTGCATCTTTCAGTTTTGCAGTCTTACAAACTCTCAGTTCCCTTTTTGCTGAAACCTTCATGTGAATCATAACCATCAGATACCCTTTTCTGTTTCATCTGTCCTACTAGGTAAGACATTCATTTCTTACTTAGAATTATTGCTAAATTGAGGACAATACTCAGCTTTCTGAGAAAAAGCACTATTTTTTTTATCTGTTTTGGATTATGATGATGTCATTTACGGGATAGCAGCTGTTTCTACACTGTTTTCTACCACTCAGCCTTAAGTATGAGCTTAATAATCAATGAGTCACTCTATCTAGCACTTGGTACTGTATATCGGTAATGTGGCAGATTCTGAAACTAATTTATCAGAAGTTGAGGTATTGGGATTCTACTACTATAATTGGCGATATTAATATAGGAAGACACCTTCAATGATGTGTTCTGGCTCCTTTTAACCCTTAAATACTGTTCAGGGTGAAATTTGACCCATTTTAACACTTGAGAACACCAAATACACATTTCTTTTAGCCGGACTTTCCTTATGTGACCCACAGTATACATAAATGGTAATAAAATGCATCAAATTTGACCTGTGTTTATTTAAAACAACTCCAAAAATCATCATTCAAACATGTTGTAGTCTTACAATGCTCTACCAGACTATACAATAGTGACTATGAATGTTCTTTTTCTCTGCATAACGTATATCTCTGCATAACGTAATCAAAATGTATAAATGACTGATGGGGGAATTTGTGAATGTGAAACTAATTATGAGTCAGAATATGAACAGTATGCGAGGGTTAAAAGCCACACACTAACTCTCAGAGTTGTCCTGGTACAAACTAGTAGCTGTTTTATTGACTGCAAATGATCAAAATTAGAAAGTTGTCTTATTATGTCAAAATATTATAAACTAAAACTTACTCCAACTTATTCCAGATATGAGGTATCTGCAGGTGTGTAAGAACAGGGAAATGAACTCATGTTAACATGTTATAAGATACGATAAGATATTCCTTTATTAGTCCCACAATGGGGAAATTAACAGTATCATAGCAACACAGTGGACAGTTAAGATAAAATATATATAATGCACATATAATAATACAGTGAAAATATACACATATTTCCTTATGCATGGTTATATATCCCTAAAATTACCAAGGTTCTTATACATAACACAATGCATTACAAAATTGATATATACAATAATATTTATGCCTCAGTTTTATATAACAGTACTGTCATTTGGGGGTTTTACTGTATATAGACTTAAGGGGACATTTGTATTTGTTAAGTGTGAAAGTCTTAAAAGAAAAAGCTTTATATTCAGGAAATGTGCTTGAAAATCTGTGTGTGTGTGTGTGTGTGTGTGTGTGTGTGTGTGTGTGTGTGTGTGTGTGTGTGTGTGTGTGTGTGTGTGTGTGTGTGTGTGTGTGTGTGTGTGTGTGAACTATGGAGCCGGATGTGTTGAGTTCAGCTCAGTATAACCGGATACTTGGAGGAAGACCCTGACTCTGTACAAAACCACAACTGTCAGCTTTCCATTGTTGTTTTAACTTCTTCCCTTTTGTCTGCACAATGAACAGATGAAATACTTTGGTTTAGAGAAAGATGCATCACTTACTGTAGAAAGACATCTCTAACTATCCAATGGAAAAATATCAAACGCTTATTAATAAAAAAATACCTAAATATATGTATTTATGAATGTAATGAATGTGCAAAAAGAGAGATAATACCTAAAAAAAATAACTTAATAACAATAAACTGATTGGTTGAATGACAGAAAAATATGGATTTAGCAGTTTTTCAAGCAAAAATGCCAAAAATGTTTGTTGGTTGCTGCTCAGATGTGATGATTTAATGCTTTTTCTTCATCATTCACCCTACTCGTTCTGGGTATTGGTACTCAATCGACCACAATAAATTGATACCAAGTAGTATGGAAACATCTCCTGTAGCTCTTATCACAACAACAAACACCGGTCGGTTATTGCCTGAGAATGTCTCATCCTTTTTTATGCATCCTCGCCTTCCTCGCCGTGAGAATTGTATTTACATTAAAGTGCAATATAACTAGGGATGCACCGAAATGAAAATTCTTGGCCAAAACCGAAAACCGAAAATGAGGAAACCAAGACCGAAAACCGAAAACCGAAACACCGAAAGAAATTATTAAGCCAATTATTAGTACCATTGCATTTATGGCTATGACTGTGTACTAAAATCAAGGCATTGCAATTCAAAGAATAAATCAATTACAAAAGTATGAAAATATTTATTTAACACTGACATTACAACAATGCACAATATAAAATTAAGTTAAAAATAACACTTAGTGTTCCACTTGGTGGAGGGGTGCGATCGGTGTCGGTCTAATAAGCAGCAACACAGAGCTATAAGCACGCTTTACTCTCACACACGCTGCATTTATAGTCACACATACACACACACCTTCTCCTGTGCTGTGCGCTTCTCCGTCTGTAAGCGGGTTCTCCGCATCCATCGCGGCCCGGATCATTTCTGGTGCGCGCTGCTTTAATCCCACATGATCCAAGTAATGATCTTTATAACGCGGATCAAGTACAGTCGCGATGAAGTGCAGAGGATCCAAATAGATCTCAGTGAAACGTGTGCTCACAGACTCTAAGAGTGAACTACACTTTAGTGCTGCAATTAAAGGAATAACGTCTGCTAACGTCTGCTACAGATGCATCAGAGGAGCTCATCTCTTTAGTTAGCTGTTTCGGCCGTGTTGTTTCGGTGATAAAAGTATTTCGGCCGAAAACCGAAAATGCGCTTTTGGGCCATTTTCGGCCGAAGATTTTTGGTGGCCGAATTTTCGGTGCATCCCTAAAAATAACACAAATCAACATATCGTTAGCTCTACATATATGCAAATTAAGCTTGAAGAAAGCGTTAACACCTTGTACAAATACCTCAGTGGCTGCTGGTCATGAAAAGAGGTACTTAACCCTCCTGTTGTCCTCAGGTCAAGGAAGGACAGGAGGAAGGGAGGAAAGAAGGAAGGAAGGAAGGAAGGAAAGGAGTAAGTAGGGAGTGAGGGAGGACAGAAGTAAGGAAGAAAGGAGTAAGGAGGAAAAGAGGAAGGAAGGAAGGAAGGAAAGGAGTAAAGAGGGAGGCAGGACAAGGAAGGAAGGAAGGAAAGGAGTAAGGAGGGAGGCAGGACAGAAGGAAGGAAGGAAGGAAGGAAAGAAAGGAGTAAGGAGGAAAAGAGGAAGGAAGGAAAGGAGTAAGGAGGGAGGGAGGAAAGGAGGAAGGGAGGGAGGAAGGAAAGGAGGAAAGAAGGAAGGAAGGGAAGGAGTGAGGAAAGGAGGAAAGGAGGAAGGGAGGAAGGAAGGAAGAAAGGAAAGGAGGAAGGAAGGGAGGGCGGAAGGAAAGGAGGAAGGAAGGAAGCAAGGAATGATGGAAGGAAGTGAGCAAAGAAAGAGGGAAGGAGGATAAGAACGAAGGAAAAATTAAAGAAAGAGGGAGGAAGGAAGGAAAGAAGGAACAGTTAAAAGAGATGGGGTCAATTTGACCCGGGAGGACAACAGGAGGGTTAAAGTCCTTTAAGTCCTTCAAATGTTTCTATGAAGAAGTAGAAGTCTTTGTGCTGGCTGAACAACTCACACACTTGGACCATGGTGACATATTCTTCATTGGTGTTGTTTGAAGCCTTGGGTTGGCATGATCTGGCCCTCGGCCTACTAGGGGGAAATGGTCAGCGGTAATGCAAAAGTTATGAGCAACTGTATTAGTGTTATAGTTATATGGTTTAATGAAGCATGTAAAGAAGGCAGCTTTTAAATCGAATGGAGCGACCTCACCCTCTGAAGCTCTCTGGTGGGTAGAGGTACTCGATACCGAAGTAAAATCATTGCCAAGTAGTATCAAACAATACCTGCAATCCATCCTTTTTGCACCCAGAGTTAGAAAATATGACTATTTGTGTGTTGACTTGCTCAAAGCCAATCAATGCAAGTGAATTAAAATATCATATCTTGTGTAAAAAAACCAAATGATTTAGATGTGGATGAGATGTGGCTTCTATTCAAATGATTGGTATCGAATGTACTCAGTTGGTGTCAGTATCACTTTAAAGGTGCTTCGATTGGTACTGTATTGTAATTTTTTAGATGATACCCAGTCCTAGAGATTAAAAGACAAAACCTTTGATTCTGGGTTATTTAAACAGGCATTTTCACTATTTTCTGACATTTTATTCACAAAACAATACATTGTTTAATGAATAATGGAAATAATTGTTAGTTGCAGCAGCCCTACTTTAGTTTATGACCAAATCCACTGACTTTCCCATCAACCTGCATTGGATTGCATTGTTTCAATACTGTTTCAAGCTACTTTCAATACATAATGTTTAGTCTCACAAAGGAAACTGAGCTCCTCAGCTGTCGCCCAGCTGTATGAAGCTGCTGACTTCCTGCTTCTGTTCAGTCATAATTTATCATTCTCAGTCATAAAGTATAAAAAAAGATCTTCAGTCATGCAGCAGATTTTTTTTGTACTCTTGACATACCGAAGCATAAATTTCACAGCAAGCCAACCAATCATCCTCCTCTGGCTGTGTGTGTGTGTGTGTGTGTGTGTGTGTGTGTGTGTGTGTGTGTGTGTGTGTGTGTGTTTGTGTGTGTGTGTGTGTGTGTGTGTGCCTGCGTGCGTGCGTGCGTGTGTGTTAACTTATCGCAGAATTAAAAGTTGTTTTATACATGGACTTTTGGAGCCATAAACTACTTGAGATTAAAGTGTGTGTGTGCATGTTTTAATCTGGCCGAGCTAAATGAGAGGCAGTTAGATGTGCGTGTGTGTGTGTGTGTGTGTGTGTGTGTGTGTGTGTGTGTGTGTGTGTGTGTGTGTGTGTGTGTGTGTGTGTAGCAGGGGATTTAGGCCGACGACTTTAAGCAGATATCAGGTGACTCAACCATCTGTCTGCAGCTCTGCAGGCGTTAACATTCATTCATTTATTTAGAGCTGTCGCCATGTTTGAGGACCAGAGCTGAGCAGCAGCTGTGCATCCTTCAGAAATCTGGTATTATTATCGGCCATTTATGACTAATTTTATTTATTATTTTAAATAAATACTGAGTCAATTTTTATTCACTAAAAGTTGCTTAGTTTTCTCTAAATCCGTCTTTCCCTTCAGCCCAGATTACTCCTCGGTCCTCCAGCTGTTTGCCAGCCGTTTAAAAGCTGCTTCAGTGTCTTATGTATGTAAACTGCTGCAAATCCCCACTGATGCTCATCTGTCTACAAAGTTATATAATGTGTAAAGTAATATAATGTAATGTATGATGATATTTTCAGAGGCAATAATGGCCTAAAAATGTAATATTTGTTTTATTAGTACAATTTTTAGGCGTTTTTAGTAATAGTTCGTAAATGTTGTCAAAGTATTAAAAGTAACAAATGAATTAGAATTGCACAAGTACCGTTCTTAAATATGTATTAAATATAATATGTGAGACACACTTACTTTTTTTATAGCCTTCCTCGTTAGTATAGTGGACAGTATCTCCGCCTGTCACGCGGAGGCAAGTCGTGCATAGCTGGCACAGCTGCCAGCATTTTTTGCGCTGTCCGAGGTGCTGAACTGCTCCGTCGTGCAGCAGTTTTCACCTGAATATCAAAGACTGATTATCTGGACGCAGGTTCGAATCCCGGTCAGGACAAAGCCTGTCATATATTATAAAAGATAAATAGCTATTTTGAATCAATAAACATGCATAACACTTTGTGGCAAGTCGTGCATAGGTGGCACAGCTGCCAGCATTTTAGCGCTGTCCGAGGTGCTGAACTGCTCCGTCGTGCAGCTGTTTTACCTGAATATCAACACTTTGTTCTGCACTTTTTCTTCATTCAATCTTCATTAGATTGTAGTGGCAGAGAGCTAAGTGGCAATGTTTATGGCTATCTAGTAATTTAAAAGAAAAACAAACATATAATTCCCCATGCAAATGAGCCCTGAAAACTTGATATATAATGGCATAGTTATATCAAATACCTGACTTACATATGGCTATTTAATAATGTTACAGAGTTTTCTTACTCAGTGTTACACATTTAAATTGAAATTGCAATTATTATTCATTTATCAATGAGACATGTAGACATTAATGAATGAAATGTTGTTTATTAAATACTCAGTTTATGAGTTATAATACTGAAGAACCAATGATGTTACGTCACACACACACAAAAAAAATCAAATAACTTCTAGGACTTTGAAAAAAGTTCAACACAAATAATTGAAAGGTGTGAGCCACCAGAGGGTCTAGCAAAGGTAACCAGATTCATTCTATATACAGAAAAACACATAAAAATATAAATCTTATAAAATACTAAATAGAAAATGGAATACTTTTATATAAGGATGAAATAAGCAAAATATATACAAATATTTATACACATGAGGAAACACTCCGTCTCTCCCTGTCTCATTTTCCCTTTTCTGCTTCCCATCTCTGTCTTTCCATCTCATAAAAGTGAGACTTCTGGAACTCTTTCCAGGTCATCTCCTTCCCCATGCCCTGATCCTTGTACAGTGCAAAGACTTTCGCTGGGCAGTAAATGTATTTCCCCACCACTCCAGGGAAGCCTGCATGAATATGAGGACTGTTTGGGCCCTGCTTCAGTTCCATTTTACAGAATCGACACTTTCGACCTGTGTGCTGCGATTCTGCCCTTTTTCTTTTCTGCTGTCCTCTACCCTCCACATTCTTCTTTGTGGCATCCAGTTCCCGCTGAAAAAACTCTGTCTCCGCAAAGTCTTTGAAGGGCATTTTTGGGTTTGTCAAACCTTCAGCACCATAAGTTTTAAAAACCTTAGTGGAGCAGTAGAAGTATCTGACAGGACCTTGCTGGTAGAAGAAGTGGATGGAGGAACCATCATTCTCATACCTGGACTTCGGCTGGCCACAGGAAAGACATGTTTTTGTCTGTGGCTTGTTCTGTCCTGGCTTTTGTTGTGGCTGATGCTGCTGCTGCTGGCGCTCCATGATGCTTTTGACAATTTTCTCAATGGAGTCTTGCGTTAGAGATGTAGCCATGGTCTGAGCAGGTGAAGGTGGGTTTACTACTGCAACAGGCATGGTAACAACTGGCACAGTAGTAGTTTCACTCCCCACGGTCAGAGAGTGCCAGAGTTGCTGCCTCTCTTGGAGTTTTTCTGGGCTCGTGTTTAAAGAGGAGCTGGTGTTCAACAACTTGGCCAGGTGCTTTACATATTGTACAATGTGCAATTTGGTTGTTGGATGGAGCATGCTGTTCGGGTCTCTACAGGAGCTGTGAACGAGAGCAGAATAGTCATGGTCCACAAGCTTGAGCATGTCCTTCTGCCCACGGTGTTTGCTGAGCAGGTTGTCGATGGCATTCTTCATTGGGGCTGGCCAGCGCTTGTGGTCTAACACAAAGACTCTCCCACCGGTCTTCACAGGTCCAGTGCGAGCAGCAGTTGGTGAGGACAGCTGGGGCAGAGGTGGCGGGTATGTAGTTTCTGTAACAACAAAAGGCAGAGTATAATAAGTAATTCTGGCCTGCATAAATAAATAAAAAAAACAACTACATTTACACACTCATATTTGTGAGAACCCACTTTCAAGCAGTGAAGCCAATGTTCAGATAATTTTAGCTGAATTTATTGTCGCTGTCTGGTATGTTTATGTAAAAGTCTTTTAAGTAATACAATTTATAAGGTCCCCACATTGTCACATCTCTAAGAAAATAAATATACAATACATAGAGATTAGGCTATTTATAAAAATAAATATGATTGAATTCCAGGCACTGATGGCAGTGATGCTAAGGTTTTGTCCACCACTCAGTCAAATGTTTACCTGGTTCTGTGTGAGGATCGGGAGCTGAAGTTGGAGTCGAATCTGGTTTCACAGCAACATCAGCAGGATGGCACGCAAGAAACTGAAACAGCTTGGTTGGAGCAGTGGAGGAGGACTGAGGAAACTCAGACGGCGCAGGGGGTGGGCTGTTTTGAGGAGTTGGACTCAGGGCATGTGTAGAGTCTGTCTTGCTTCTGTGCTTATCCCAGTCCAGAGGAACTGGGCGGCAACCAGGCTCAACATACTCTAGGCCAAACTTTTCTCCAGTGTCTCTGCTAGAGAGATGAAAAGCAGGATACTTCTCTTCCCCAAGCACCCGTTCAGAGACTGCATTGAGATCTGCAATCAAAACTGGATCAAAGACAGCTGGAAGACGCACACCTGGCTGCTTCAAGTCCACCAGCCGCTGGTAATTCCACCGTGCCACACCCGTCATCCCTTGAGCTTGAAACAGCTCTGAGGAAATGCGTGTTCCAGTGACCCATTGAGCCTGATGGAAGTGGTAACCCTCTTGCTGAGATGTGCCTCTGATGGGGATCCAAACAGGAACTTTAGCTCCTTCACCCTGCACATGGTTCAGCTGCACTGTTCCTCCATGCCTGTACAAGATCCCACCTTCCACCTGGGGATCACTAAGGCAACCTCGCAGGATGTGCACACGCTGAATGCGCCATGCCTTCAGCATGGAGGGCTTGAAGAGGAGGACACCATTTGGATCTTTGGCCAGGTAGAAGTGCTGGAATACTCCCTCAACTCTCCGGACAAGCTCCTCAGGTTGTGGAATCTTGGTCCTGCAGTGCCCGCGAATGTGCTTCTTTGTCGGGTTGGCAGGTTGGATGCCACAAAATGCATAGGCGTCTTTGAGCCTCTGCAGGTCTTCCTGATCCACCACAGAAAAGGCTGCAGACAGGAACTGGGAAAAAGAGCTGAACAGGGGATGATGCTCTGAAACACACTCACGGAGGAACCGCCTCATACAATGGAACAAGTCCAGCTTGATAGTCATGTTCACATTGTAGTGGGATCTCGATGAACAGGTGTTCAGCAGGTTACCAGAAGTGGCCTCAGCAACAATGGCATCAGCTGTTCTCCAAGCGTCCCAGTTCAGATGCTCTCCGGCAAGAGATTCTGCCACCTTAAATGCTGCACAGCAATCCCTGAAACAAGTATACACATGAATGTTAAAGCGGTCATATCAATCACTATGTGTACTCCAGTATATTCAGTCATGATAATGAAATTATACTTATTTATAAAAATATATGCGTTAATACAAATACAAGGGGATTTTCTTCCATCAAACTGAAAATATAAAATATGTATGTTGTCATTATTAGCTGAATATAGATGCATTCTTACCTGTCTACCCACTGGTACTGGGCCTTCGCTATGCCTGTAGTGCTGTAGCGGTTTGACAATCCCTCATACATGGGCTTCAGTGACTTCTCTGTCTCAGACTGCACCATCACCCATGAAAGAATCATCCAGTTCTCGTTCATAATTGCATATGACGACATGGTCCCAGATGAGAAAGTGACCTTCCTAGCAACTTTACGGGTGTGGTCTGAGCGAAACGCCTGTCCAAAGTTGCCCTGCATTAGTTTTTTGATGGCACCCTCCTGGTGCTGGTATTCATGCAGTAGGCAGTCAGTCAGGTAGTGTGCAGACACAGAGATCCCATTCCAGCCGTCTGACTCACCATACTCTCCAAAAGGAGCTGGCTTTGTTTCCTGTCGTATGAACTGCGTGATGGTTCTTTGGTCATACTTTCCTGCCTCACCATCCAAGATGTTTTGGCAGCTAAGTAGGTAGGCCAGATTAGCACGTTCATACTTCAGGTGCATCATCTCCATGATCTGGTTCGCCATGTCGGTGGGTGAGTTACCTGTGCGCCTGAGCTCATCCATGACTGATTTGCAGATTGCCTTCTTGTAGGTCAGTATTGCTGGCAACAAGTTTGTGAACCTCTTTGGAAGGTTTTCCAGCCAAAGTGGGTTGTCAGCATACCACCTCTTCCGGCAAACTTTGCAGCACAGCCTCGATGACAACAGGTAGTACTGTCCTGCGATGCCTACAATCACACGAGGTCTGCCTATTCCTGCAGAGACAACTTGGGGCTGAACACAACCTTCAATGCATGGCAGAGTGTCATTGTTTCTCAGCCTTCCCATTAAATTGTCATTCTCTGGCTTCCATATGAAAAAGGGATGGAGTTGAAAGTACTTTGGGGATGGAAGATCAGAGATGCTGTCAATTAATTCTGGCTGGGGAGGGAAACGCCACAAGGACACCATTTTCATGGGGTTGCTCACAGGGATGGAACCTGGCCAGAGACCCATGGATTCCAGCTCTGTCTTCATCCAGATTCTCTGCTGCTGTGAACAGTTCCACTGGCTGACATCTTGATCATACCTAGGAAGTTGTAGAGGAGGACACGTGGGAACACTTGATGGCTGGGGTGATGGCTGACCTAGTCAGGCAAGAAAAGAAACGCATGGTAAATTATTTAGAATTTGTGTGTGACCTGATTCTAACTAACTAAAAAACACTTAAACACTTACTTTGAGCTCTCTGTGCAACTGGCAATGGCAGTGGAGGTTGAGGGGGCACTGCGGACCTCTCAGGAGAACACAAAATTGTCTCTGACAATTCATAGAAAGAAAGAATGTAATAAGGCACTCTTTATCTACTCTGCACTCTGTGAAATTCAGAAAGCTGTACACTAAAGTGTTGGCCATTTTTTGTCTTAAAACTGCACACCAGTCTTCGGTTAGCAATTATCTTTAAAAGGAGGTTAACATGATCCTGTATATGATTTACAACAATTGAACAGACTTTAAAGGATTTACAACAACAGTTATGATGCACACTACATAGATATTTTTGTGATGCAAATGCAGTTAAAATAATACACACCCGGTACTGTGACAGTTGTCTCTGTGGGCAGGGAACCTGTTTTTTCTGGCATGAGAAAAATCAGTTCCCGGGGAAGGGGCACGGGTCTGTTAACAGACGGCAGAGCTGGGGCTGCAAGGAGGGAAGCGGATCAAAAAGTAGGCAATTAATTGTTTTGTTATAACGTAAATGACCAGAGTGAATACGACAGAAAGGTTTAAGTGGATAAACAGAAATATGACGCATTTACCATCTACTTCTGAACTCTTCAGTTCGGGTGGTGTGGACAGTGTAGCAGATGGTACTACAACAGAAAAAGTCTTGTCAGTTATTCATATTTTGGGAATATACAAAAACTGGTGTTAGTAAAGGCAAAAAAGAATCCATTTGTTACTTCACCTGCTCATTTCAGTGTTATAGTGAAACAATACCTATACAAATGTTTAGAACTGTGTATTGTACTGTTTCTAATATATGAAAATTATATTTCATTCATACACATGCATTTATTTTTTTTAAGGGATTATTAGTCAGTTGTCACACAGTCATTACAATTTAGCCTAAGCAGGGGAAGCAACATGGCACACTGCAAACACGTGCATTTAAGTGTTAGTAACCAAAGCAGTTGGTTTCATTTCATCCATATAAGAAAATAAAGACTGACACTTACCCTCATCATGATGGGTATCAATTCATAGTCACTAGGACATAAGTAGAACACCAAACGCAAACATGAAGAGAACACGACCAGAACATGGTCAACATGAGAAGGAATGGTTTAAATCATGCTTCATTTTGGGAGAAAATTCATGGTCCCCAGAGTTGTCCGTTGATGCAGGACATTTTTTATTAAGAACCTCTTCCTGGTCCTGAAGTCTGTCGCTGTCTTGCAGTTGATGATGGTGGCGCAGCACTAACAGCTGTAAGACACATAAAAGAATAAAAATAAAGTAGACTGTATATAAAACACATTCAATAGCAAGCAAGCTGAACTGTAAATGGTTTTTGGGATTAAAATAAGGAAAACCAATGTTTACTCACAGCTCTGAGGTTGTTTGGAAGGAGAGATGCTCAGCATCGCTCTCTCCAGCTCTTCATCTTCATCCATCACTGTGATGAAAAAAGACAAGAATTATAATCCTATTATAATGTTATATGTCTTCACTGTACTTAATGAATAAAATCACCACTGAAATGATTTAACTTTCCCCCCATTGGTGTACTTTAAAAACTTTGGCTACCATGACAGTATGTATACCTTTTTGACTAAAAAAAGGAAAACAAGACCCACCCATGGCTTCAGCAGGAGTACGTGAGGTTTGTGTCGTCAGAGGAGGGTCAGAGGCTGGGTGCTGCTTCTTTTGCAGGTATTGTTTTAACTTGTGCATCTTTGTCCCTGGAGCACATCCCTTCTTCAGAATAAAGGCCGCGTAGCCATCATCCCTGCTGTCCCAAATCTCTCGCCAGGTGCTCTTAGCACGAGAGCCAAAGCCAACCAGCTGGTCATCCTCTGACGATGCTGCTGCTCTCACAACCGGCTTTTCGGAGTCATAGCTGAGAAGAGACTCGATTTCCTTAAAGCTGAGGGCATAGCTCACAAATGACAGTAGGCTGTCCTTGCTGTGCCCCTCTGCCACGAAGACTCCTGCAGTTTCTTCCTTTTTATGACTCTTGAGTAGGTAGATGGTATACCCAATGTCATTCTCCAGGAGCCAGCGGAAGGACTTCCCCTTGTATTTCCCAAACTGCAGGATGTACTCTCCAAACACCTCCGTTTTGTCAGAGGCATCCCCTCCTCTCTGACGGACCATTGTGAGAGCATTTTTTCTGACCAGCTCTTCTTTCAAGGGTGCAGACCTGTCCTGTAGAGACGGGTTGTCTTTCAACAGTTTGGCTGCATCAGTAGGATCCTGTCGCAGGTATCCAAGTGGTCCTTTACGAAATCTAACACTAATTTTCCCAGGGAAGAAAAGTAGTTTGCGCATTTTACCTGTAATGAAGAAAACAATTTAATATTTTTATACATTATAGACAGGCATTGTTTTTATAAGAGATGTTGATATATAAGGGCTCAATGGGGAGCAGGGGTTAGTACATTTATATCTCAGCCTGTCTACATTTTCTCACTCTATTTGTCTGGGTTTCCCCTTACAGATTCCACACATGATATGTAGATGTTGCGCACAACATGGCATAGTGTGAAAAACCCTCAGAGACATGGGTGCTATACAAATAAACAGTGAAAGCATACTTAACATTACACAGACACCTGTGAAAGTACAGTACACAGTATTTACCTGAACCACCTGACACACACACACGCACACACACACACCTCTATACAGTGTTATTATTATTATTACTTTATTCATTATTTTTCATGTTATGCATGTCCCAATGTAGCCTGGACCGTTTTGGTGAGAGCAGCCCCCATTTCTTTTATTTATTTCAGGTGTTTTTCACATCACATTTTACAACTTGGCCTATATAAAAAAAAAACTTTCTTCTCTACATCTTCAAAAGCACTGAGTTTGTGTGTGAGCAAACACACACTGTAGGAGGTGTGAAGAAGGGGGGAGGGGAGGTGTGATAATTAACATGAGAAAGAGTGAGGGGTTAAAAAAGATGTGTGGGAAGAAGAGTGGAAATACAGGGTAAAAACATACATTTGAATAATACTGCGGCTATAATAATAATAATGATAGCAGCTACCAAACAAGTCATCATACAAGCCGTATACACGATAACATCAATCTACATCAATACTATTCAGATAAGTGTAAAAAAAAGTTCATGTTCATTCATGAATTAACGCAGATTTCACCACATTATAATCAAAATAAAATAATTACTGACGACGCGTTTTAACATCGTGACACAAAAAAACAGTATAATAAAACAATAAATGTATCCCGTAATTACACCAAACCTGTCTAAAAGAGAAAAGCCGGCTATTCCCTGACATAACTCAACAGGTGAATCAGCGGTAAAGTTTGAATGAGATCGTAACACAAACCCGGTGACATGACTGTATATTCATCCTGTAGTGTATTACTATTTTATTACTCATATTTATCACAAAATACGTGTCTTACCTTTGATAAATGACCGTATGAAGTGAACCGTTCAGATGACTTGTTGTCTCCACGAAAGTCAGTGTAGAATGAAGAATGACTCTAGAGGAGCGAGCTGGTAAAAACAGCGCCACCAAGTCGTAGCGTCCGAAAATATATTACATCCGTAGTGGTTTAGCACTACCATAGAGAATGAATGGGAAATGTTTTAGGGCGTTTAGCTAAAGAATTCTCGGCTGCCGCGCGGAGGCAAGTCGTGCATAGCTGGCACAGCTGCCAGCATTTTTTGCGCTGTCCGAGGTGCTGAACTGCTCCGTCGTGCAGCAGTTTTCACCTGAATATCAAAGACTGATTATCTGGACGCAGGTTCGAATCCCGGTCAGGACAAAGCCTGTCATATATTATAAAAGATAAATAGCTATTTTGAATCAATAAACATGCATAACACTTTGTGGCAAGTCGTGCATAGGTGGCACAGCTGCCAGCATTTTAGCGCTGTCCGAGGTGCTGAACTGCTCCGTCGTGCAGCTGTTTTACCTGAATATCAACACTTTGTTCTGCACTTTTTCTTCATTCAATCTTCATTAGATTGTAGTGGCAGAGAGCTAAGTGGCAATGTTTATGGCTATCTAGTAATTTAAAAGAAAAACAAACATATAATTCCCCATGCAAATGAGCCCTGAAAACTTGATATATAATGGCATAGTTATATCAAATACCTGACTTACATATGGCTATTTAATAATGTTACAGAGTTTTCTTACTCAGTGTTACACATTTAAATTGAAATTGCAATTATTATTCATTTATCAATGAGACATGTAGACATTAATGAATGAAATGTTGTTTATTAAATACTCAGTTTATGAGTTATAATACTGAAGAACCAATGATGTTACGTCACACACACACAAAAAAAATCAAATAACTTCTAGGACTTTGAAAAAAGTTCAACACAAATAATTGAAAGGTGTGAGCCACCAGAGGGTCTAGCAAAGGTAACCAGATTCATTCTATATACAGAAAAACACATAAAAATATAAATCTTATAAAATACTAAATAGAAAATGGAATACTTTTATATAAGGATGAAATAAGCAAAATATATACAAATATTTATACACATGAGGAAACACTCCGTCTCTCCCTGTCTCATTTTCCCTTTTCTGCTTCCCATCTCTGTCTTTCCATCTCATAAAAGTGAGACTTCTGGAACTCTTTCCAGGTCATCTCCTTCCCCATGCCCTGATCCTTGTACAGTGCAAAGACTTTCGCTGGGCAGTAAATGTATTTCCCCACCACTCCAGGGAAGCCTGCATGAATATGAGGACTGTTTGGGCCCTGCTTCAGTTCCATTTTACAGAATCGACACTTTCGACCTGTGTGCTGCGATTCTGCCCTTTTTCTTTTCTGCTGTCCTCTACCCTCCACATTCTTCTTTGTGGCATCCAGTTCCCGCTGAAAAAACTCTGTCTCCGCAAAGTCTTTGAAGGGCATTTTTGGGTTTGTCAAACCTTCAGCACCATAAGTTTTAAAAACCTTAGTGGAGCAGTAGAAGTATCTGACAGGACCTTGCTGGTAGAAGAAGTGGATGGAGGAACCATCATTCTCATACCTGGACTTCGGCTGGCCACAGGAAAGACATGTTTTTGTCTGTGGCTTGTTCTGTCCTGGCTTTTGTTGTGGCTGATGCTGCTGCTGCTGGCGCTCCATGATGCTTTTGACAATTTTCTCAATGGAGTCTTGCGTTAGAGATGTAGCCATGGTCTGAGCAGGTGAAGGTGGGTTTACTACTGCAACAGGCATGGTAACAACTGGCACAGTAGTAGTTTCACTCCCCACGGTCAGAGAGTGCCAGAGTTGCTGCCTCTCTTGGAGTTTTTCTGGGCTCGTGTTTAAAGAGGAGCTGGTGTTCAACAACTTGGCCAGGTGCTTTACATATTGTACAATGTGCAATTTGGTTGTTGGATGGAGCATGCTGTTCGGGTCTCTACAGGAGCTGTGAACGAGAGCAGAATAGTCATGGTCCACAAGCTTGAGCATGTCCTTCTGCCCACGGTGTTTGCTGAGCAGGTTGTCGATGGCATTCTTCATTGGGGCTGGCCAGCGCTTGTGGTCTAACACAAAGACTCTCCCACCGGTCTTCACAGGTCCAGTGCGAGCAGCAGTTGGTGAGGACAGCTGGGGCAGAGGTGGCGGGTATGTAGTTTCTGTAACAACAAAAGGCAGAGTATAATAAGTAATTCTGGCCTGCATAAATAAATAAAAAAAACAACTACATTTACACACTCATATTTGTGAGAACCCACTTTCAAGCAGTGAAGCCAATGTTCAGATAATTTTAGCTGAATTTATTGTCGCTGTCTGGTATGTTTATGTAAAAGTCTTTTAAGTAATACAATTTATAAGGTCCCCACATTGTCACATCTCTAAGAAAATAAATATACAATACATAGAGATTAGGCTATTTATAAAAATAAATATGATTGAATTCCAGGCACTGATGGCAGTGATGCTAAGGTTTTGTCCACCACTCAGTCAAATGTTTACCTGGTTCTGTGTGAGGATCGGGAGCTGAAGTTGGAGTCGAATCTGGTTTCACAGCAACATCAGCAGGATGGCACGCAAGAAACTGAAACAGCTTGGTTGGAGCAGTGGAGGAGGACTGAGGAAACTCAGACGGCGCAGGGGGTGGGCTGTTTTGAGGAGTTGGACTCAGGGCATGTGTAGAGTCTGTCTTGCTTCTGTGCTTATCCCAGTCCAGAGGAACTGGGCGGCAACCAGGCTCAACATACTCTAGGCCAAACTTTTCTCCAGTGTCTCTGCTAGAGAGATGAAAAGCAGGATACTTCTCTTCCCCAAGCACCCGTTCAGAGACTGCATTGAGATCTGCAATCAAAACTGGATCAAAGACAGCTGGAAGACGCACACCTGGCTGCTTCAAGTCCACCAGCCGCTGGTAATTCCACCGTGCCACACCCGTCATCCCTTGAGCTTGAAACAGCTCTGAGGAAATGCGTGTTCCAGTGACCCATTGAGCCTGATGGAAGTGGTAACCCTCTTGCTGAGATGTGCCTCTGATGGGGATCCAAACAGGAACTTTAGCTCCTTCACCCTGCACATGGTTCAGCTGCACTGTTCCTCCATGCCTGTACAAGATCCCACCTTCCACCTGGGGATCACTAAGGCAACCTCGCAGGATGTGCACACGCTGAATGCGCCATGCCTTCAGCATGGAGGGCTTGAAGAGGAGGACACCATTTGGATCTTTGGCCAGGTAGAAGTGCTGGAATACTCCCTCAACTCTCCGGACAAGCTCCTCAGGTTGTGGAATCTTGGTCCTGCAGTGCCCGCGAATGTGCTTCTTTGTCGGGTTGGCAGGTTGGATGCCACAAAATGCATAGGCGTCTTTGAGCCTCTGCAGGTCTTCCTGATCCACCACAGAAAAGGCTGCAGACAGGAACTGGGAAAAAGAGCTGAACAGGGGATGATGCTCTGAAACACACTCACGGAGGAACCGCCTCATACAATGGAACAAGTCCAGCTTGATAGTCATGTTCACATTGTAGTGGGATCTCGATGAACAGGTGTTCAGCAGGTTACCAGAAGTGGCCTCAGCAACAATGGCATCAGCTGTTCTCCAAGCGTCCCAGTTCAGATGCTCTCCGGCAAGAGATTCTGCCACCTTAAATGCTGCACAGCAATCCCTGAAACAAGTATACACATGAATGTTAAAGCGGTCATATCAATCACTATGTGTACTCCAGTATATTCAGTCATGATAATGAAATTATACTTATTTATAAAAATATATGCGTTAATACAAATACAAGGGGATTTTCTTCCATCAAACTGAAAATATAAAATATGTATGTTGTCATTATTAGCTGAATATAGATGCATTCTTACCTGTCTACCCACTGGTACTGGGCCTTCGCTATGCCTGTAGTGCTGTAGCGGTTTGACAATCCCTCATACATGGGCTTCAGTGACTTCTCTGTCTCAGACTGCACCATCACCCATGAAAGAATCATCCAGTTCTCGTTCATAATTGCATATGACGACATGGTCCCAGATGAGAAAGTGACCTTCCTAGCAACTTTACGGGTGTGGTCTGAGCGAAACGCCTGTCCAAAGTTGCCCTGCATTAGTTTTTTGATGGCACCCTCCTGGTGCTGGTATTCATGCAGTAGGCAGTCAGTCAGGTAGTGTGCAGACACAGAGATCCCATTCCAGCCGTCTGACTCACCATACTCTCCAAAAGGAGCTGGCTTTGTTTCCTGTCGTATGAACTGCGTGATGGTTCTTTGGTCATACTTTCCTGCCTCACCATCCAAGATGTTTTGGCAGCTAAGTAGGTAGGCCAGATTAGCACGTTCATACTTCAGGTGCATCATCTCCATGATCTGGTTCGCCATGTCGGTGGGTGAGTTACCTGTGCGCCTGAGCTCATCCATGACTGATTTGCAGATTGCCTTCTTGTAGGTCAGTATTGCTGGCAACAAGTTTGTGAACCTCTTTGGAAGGTTTTCCAGCCAAAGTGGGTTGTCAGCATACCACCTCTTCCGGCAAACTTTGCAGCACAGCCTCGATGACAACAGGTAGTACTGTCCTGCGATGCCTACAATCACACGAGGTCTGCCTATTCCTGCAGAGACAACTTGGGGCTGAACACAACCTTCAATGCATGGCAGAGTGTCATTGTTTCTCAGCCTTCCCATTAAATTGTCATTCTCTGGCTTCCATATGAAAAAGGGATGGAGTTGAAAGTACTTTGGGGATGGAAGATCAGAGATGCTGTCAATTAATTCTGGCTGGGGAGGGAAACGCCACAAGGACACCATTTTCATGGGGTTGCTCACAGGGATGGAACCTGGCCAGAGACCCATGGATTCCAGCTCTGTCTTCATCCAGATTCTCTGCTGCTGTGAACAGTTCCACTGGCTGACATCTTGATCATACCTAGGAAGTTGTAGAGGAGGACACGTGGGAACACTTGATGGCTGGGGTGATGGCTGACCTAGTCAGGCAAGAAAAGAAACGCATGGTAAATTATTTAGAATTTGTGTGTGACCTGATTCTAACTAACTAAAAAACACTTAAACACTTACTTTGAGCTCTCTGTGCAACTGGCAATGGCAGTGGAGGTTGAGGGGGCACTGCGGACCTCTCAGGAGAACACAAAATTGTCTCTGACAATTCATAGAAAGAAAGAATGTAATAAGGCACTCTTTATCTACTCTGCACTCTGTGAAATTCAGAAAGCTGTACACTAAAGTGTTGGCCATTTTTTGTCTTAAAACTGCACACCAGTCTTCGGTTAGCAATTATCTTTAAAAGGAGGTTAACATGATCCTGTATATGATTTACAACAATTGAACAGACTTTAAAGGATTTACAACAACAGTTATGATGCACACTACATAGATATTTTTGTGATGCAAATGCAGTTAAAATAATACACACCCGGTACTGTGACAGTTGTCTCTGTGGGCAGGGAACCTGTTTTTTCTGGCATGAGAAAAATCAGTTCCCGGGGAAGGGGCACGGGTCTGTTAACAGACGGCAGAGCTGGGGCTGCAAGGAGGGAAGCGGATCAAAAAGTAGGCAATTAATTGTTTTGTTATAACGTAAATGACCAGAGTGAATACGACAGAAAGGTTTAAGTGGATAAACAGAAATATGACGCATTTACCATCTACTTCTGAACTCTTCAGTTCGGGTGGTGTGGACAGTGTAGCAGATGGTACTACAACAGAAAAAGTCTTGTCAGTTATTCATATTTTGGGAATATACAAAAACTGGTGTTAGTAAAGGCAAAAAAGAATCCATTTGTTACTTCACCTGCTCATTTCAGTGTTATAGTGAAACAATACCTATACAAATGTTTAGAACTGTGTATTGTACTGTTTCTAATATATGAAAATTATATTTCATTCATACACATGCATTTATTTTTTTTAAGGGATTATTAGTCAGTTGTCACACAGTCATTACAATTTAGCCTAAGCAGGGGAAGCAACATGGCACACTGCAAACACGTGCATTTAAGTGTTAGTAACCAAAGCAGTTGGTTTCATTTCATCCATATAAGAAAATAAAGACTGACACTTACCCTCATCATGATGGGTATCAATTCATAGTCACTAGGACATAAGTAGAACACCAAACGCAAACATGAAGAGAACACGACCAGAACATGGTCAACATGAGAAGGAATGGTTTAAATCATGCTTCATTTTGGGAGAAAATTCATGGTCCCCAGAGTTGTCCGTTGATGCAGGACATTTTTTATTAAGAACCTCTTCCTGGTCCTGAAGTCTGTCGCTGTCTTGCAGTTGATGATGGTGGCGCAGCACTAACAGCTGTAAGACACATAAAAGAATAAAAATAAAGTAGACTGTATATAAAACACATTCAATAGCAAGCAAGCTGAACTGTAAATGGTTTTTGGGATTAAAATAAGGAAAACCAATGTTTACTCACAGCTCTGAGGTTGTTTGGAAGGAGAGATGCTCAGCATCGCTCTCTCCAGCTCTTCATCTTCATCCATCACTGTGATGAAAAAAGACAAGAATTATAATCCTATTATAATGTTATATGTCTTCACTGTACTTAATGAATAAAATCACCACTGAAATGATTTAACTTTCCCCCCATTGGTGTACTTTAAAAACTTTGGCTACCATGACAGTATGTATACCTTTTTGACTAAAAAAAGGAAAACAAGACCCACCCATGGCTTCAGCAGGAGTACGTGAGGTTTGTGTCGTCAGAGGAGGGTCAGAGGCTGGGTGCTGCTTCTTTTGCAGGTATTGTTTTAACTTGTGCATCTTTGTCCCTGGAGCACATCCCTTCTTCAGAATAAAGGCCGCGTAGCCATCATCCCTGCTGTCCCAAATCTCTCGCCAGGTGCTCTTAGCACGAGAGCCAAAGCCAACCAGCTGGTCATCCTCTGACGATGCTGCTGCTCTCACAACCGGCTTTTCGGAGTCATAGCTGAGAAGAGACTCGATTTCCTTAAAGCTGAGGGCATAGCTCACAAATGACAGTAGGCTGTCCTTGCTGTGCCCCTCTGCCACGAAGACTCCTGCAGTTTCTTCCTTTTTATGACTCTTGAGTAGGTAGATGGTATACCCAATGTCATTCTCCAGGAGCCAGCGGAAGGACTTCCCCTTGTATTTCCCAAACTGCAGGATGTACTCTCCAAACACCTCCGTTTTGTCAGAGGCATCCCCTCCTCTCTGACGGACCATTGTGAGAGCATTTTTTCTGACCAGCTCTTCTTTCAAGGGTGCAGACCTGTCCTGTAGAGACGGGTTGTCTTTCAACAGTTTGGCTGCATCAGTAGGATCCTGTCGCAGGTATCCAAGTGGTCCTTTACGAAATCTAACACTAATTTTCCCAGGGAAGAAAAGTAGTTTGCGCATTTTACCTGTAATGAAGAAAACAATTTAATATTTTTATACATTATAGACAGGCATTGTTTTTATAAGAGATGTTGATATATAAGGGCTCAATGGGGAGCAGGGGTTAGTACATTTATATCTCAGCCTGTCTACATTTTCTCACTCTATTTGTCTGGGTTTCCCCTTACAGATTCCACACATGATATGTAGATGTTGCGCACAACATGGCATAGTGTGAAAAACCCTCAGAGACATGGGTGCTATACAAATAAACAGTGAAAGCATACTTAACATTACACAGACACCTGTGAAAGTACAGTACACAGTATTTACCTGAACCACCTGACACACACACACGCACACACACACACCTCTATACAGTGTTATTATTATTATTACTTTATTCATTATTTTTCATGTTATGCATGTCCCAATGTAGCCTGGACCGTTTTGGTGAGAGCAGCCCCCATTTCTTTTATTTATTTCAGGTGTTTTTCACATCACATTTTACAACTTGGCCTATATAAAAAAAAAACTTTCTTCTCTACATCTTCAAAAGCACTGAGTTTGTGTGTGAGCAAACACACACTGTAGGAGGTGTGAAGAAGGGGGGAGGGGAGGTGTGATAATTAACATGAGAAAGAGTGAGGGGTTAAAAAAGATGTGTGGGAAGAAGAGTGGAAATACAGGGTAAAAACATACATTTGAATAATACTGCGGCTATAATAATAATAATGATAGCAGCTACCAAACAAGTCATCATACAAGCCGTATACACGATAACATCAATCTACATCAATACTATTCAGATAAGTGTAAAAAAAAGTTCATGTTCATTCATGAATTAACGCAGATTTCACCACATTATAATCAAAATAAAATAATTACTGACGACGCGTTTTAACATCGTGACACAAAAAAACAGTATAATAAAACAATAAATGTATCCCGTAATTACACCAAACCTGTCTAAAAGAGAAAAGCCGGCTATTCCCTGACATAACTCAACAGGTGAATCAGCGGTAAAGTTTGAATGAGATCGTAACACAAACCCGGTGACATGACTGTATATTCATCCTGTAGTGTATTACTATTTTATTACTCATATTTATCACAAAATACGTGTCTTACCTTTGATAAATGACCGTATGAAGTGAACCGTTCAGATGACTTGTTGTCTCCACGAAAGTCAGTGTAGAATGAAGAATGACTCTAGAGGAGCGAGCTGGTAAAAACAGCGCCACCAAGTCGTAGCGTCCGAAAATATATTACATCCGTAGTGGTTTAGCACTACCATAGAGAATGAATGGGAAATGTTTTAGGGCGTTTAGCTAAAGAATTCTCGGCTGCCGCGCGGAAGACCGGGGTTCGATTCCCCGACGGGGAGTTCTTTTTTTTTTTTCTCCAGCCGGTATAAATGTTTGTCATTTTTTGGGGATTTCGGAGGCGTTTTTTTCTCAATAGCATTTTAAAAACTTTTTTTATTGTTCTTTTCTGTTGATTCTCTAAAACTAAAAAAGCACATGTTCATTTTATATTTATTTATTCATGTGTTTACTTATTATCTATCTATCTAGTCTAATAAATTTGATTATAGCATAAACAAGTTAATTCAAAGAACTTATACCTTCAAAATCAAACTCATATAAAAGTACGAGTATAATCAGCTAGATATATGTATTAAATAACATGTTAGACACACCAGCAGCCCACTGATTCGGTCCATGAGGTCACATGATAGTCTACAGCCTTCCTCGTTAGTATAGTGGACAGTATCTCCGCCTGTCACGCGGAAGACCGGGGTTCGATTCCCCGACGGGGAGTTCTTTATGTTCTCCATGTGGAACCTTTCATTGTGGATGTAATACACGTTTACCACCATGCAGGAAGTGGTGGCGCTGTTGCTATATGTTCCCAAAAAAAAATCAGAATCTGGCTTTTCCCAAAGCTTCTGCACCTCGATGCTCTGTACCAGCACCAGGAGGGCAAAAGGGTGAAGTGGTGATTTGTTGGTGTGTGATGTCCTTTGCTATCCAGATTGCAATGCATGCGACTGAGTGTGATAGTCCAGGGCAGAGTGTTTGTTGGTGAGCAGGGAAATAACGTCTTTGTCGTCTAATTATTTGAGGAAGCGCAGTTTAGGGTGACGGGCAGTTGCAGTCATTGGTCATTGGAATAGTGTCCAAGTACAGTAACTTAAATATGCATTAAATAACATGTTAGACACACCTGCAGCCCACTGGTTTGCTCCATGTGGTCACATGATAGTCCACACCCTTCCTCGTTAGTATAGTGGACAGTATCTCCGCCTGTCACGCGGAAGACCGGGGTTCGATTCCCCGACGGGGAGTTCTTTATGTTCTCCATGTGGAACCTTTCATTGTGGATGTAATACACGTTTACCACCATGCAGGATTTTGGTGGCGCTGTTGTTCTCAATAAAACATTGTAATCTGGCTTTTCCCAAAGCTTCTGCACCTCAATGCTCTGTACCAGCACCAGGAGGGCAAAAGGGTAAAATGGTAATTTGTTGGTGTGTGATGTCCTGTGCTATGCAGAATGCAATGCATGCGACTGAGTGTGATAGTCCAGGGCAGAGTGTTTGATGGTGAGGAGGGAAAGAATGTCTTTGTCGTCTGACTATTTGAGGAAGCGTAGCTGAGGGTGACGGACAGTTGCAGTCATTGGTCATGGGAATTGCGTCCAAGTACAGTACTTTGATGTGTATTAAATAGCATGTTAGACACACCTGCAACCCACTGATTCGGTCCATGAGGTCACATGTCAGTCTACAGCCTTCCTCGTTAGTATAGTGGACAGTATCTCCGCCCGCCTCCCGACGGGGAGTTCTTTATGTTCTCCAGCTGGTACTTTTCACTGTGGATGTGATAAATGTCTGCAACTACTACTACTAATTACCTATCAAATTACCACCAATGAAAATGTACGTTTAATACAATATAAATAAATGACAAGATTATATTATAGTAGAGACAAAATCCATAAGTTTGACACCAATTCTTCTCTAGAATCAAAGATTTTGGGCAAAAATGAAGTGTATGGAGTTTAGTGTAACAAACCAGTCCTTTAACTGGAAATCATTTTGCCTCCAGTCTTTTACTGAATGAAGTGACATGGATGGAAAATAAAAATGCATCTAAACCAACCTCGACTCACATACAGTTATTGATTATTGAGCCATTACTGAGCGACACTGTGACTGTTATTCAGATCAAACTGCTGTCATGTTGTACAGCGTGCAGTCGAACCGCCTCCAGCTGCTGTATGTATAGAAATAACACAGCATGAACTTATTGATTTTATAGGTTTGTCTGCCTTTGTATGCAGCAACATGGTTGATATGTTCAATCGATCGTCCATGTAGTGGTCATGTCTGGTGTTCGTCCAGTTGGCTGCATAAATAGAGCACAGTAGAGAAACATGAATCCAGGCTGATGTTACTGAGTTATAATTACGTCCTGGTTTAGATTCTTCACTTCTTCGTGTGTGATGTTTGAATTCAGGTCAAGGTCTTCATCCTTTTCATGTGGGAACTGGTTCAGATTCAGAGTTACGTTGATTCAGATCCTCGTCATCTTGTTTAACCTTCGTGTCGTCCTCCCGGGTCAAATTGCCCCCGTTTGTTTTAACTGTTCCTTCTTTCCTCCCTTCCTTTCGTCTGTCCTTCCTCCCTCCCTCCCTCCCTCCTTCTTTCTTTCTTTCCTCCCCCCTACCTTCCTTCCTTCCTTCCTTCCTCTGTCCTTCCTCCCTGCCTCATTCTTTACTTCCCTCCTTCCTACCTTCCTTCCTTTCCTTCTGTCCTTCCTTCTTTCCTCCCTCCCTCCCTCCCTCCCTCCTTCTCTCTTTCTTTCCTCCCCCCTACCTTCCTCCCTTCCTTCCTTCCTTCCTTCCTTCCTTTCCTTCTGTCCCTCCTTCTGTCCTTCCTCCCTCCCTCCTTCTTTCCTTCCCTCCCTCCTTCCTTCTTTCCTTCCCTCCCTCCTTCCTACCTTCCTTCCTTTCCTTCTGTCCTTCCTTTTTTCCTCCCTCCCTCCCTACCTCCCTTCCTCCTTCTCTCTTTCTTTCCTCCCCCCTACCTTCCTCCCTTCCTTCTTTCCTCTGTCCTTCCTCCCTCCCTCCTTTCTTCTTACTAATATATTCTCTCAAAATGGATTTAAAAGAAGAAATTTGATGCTGGGTCCACAAAAAAAGACGTTATTCATACGTTTATTTTCACATTTTAACCGTTTAAATTTGACTTAACCACATCAGATTTATGGTCTCATAAAGTTACTGTTAAATATTCATGTTAGTACTTCTCTCTGTAAAGCTCTGACTTCCTCTTTCCTTTAATGTTACTATCACAGCGGTTATTAATATGATTTCCTCAGCTGTGCTAAAGCCACATTGTTCATTTACCTCCATTAATTGATTGTCGGGTCGAATGTGGGAAACTATGAAACACACTGTGGCATAAAGTGAAGCCACTAACTGCTGTAATGGATTTCATTCCCTCCCTCACTGCAGAGTTTCTTATATCTCTATTTATATATATATTTGCATGTTGTTCAGTATGTAAAAAAAAAAGCTTTTGCATTTATTATAGCATGACGATAAGCTCAATATGTCTGCTGATTATATTCTCTATTCATTGATTCATCTTCAAATTGGCTGTTTTATTTATATTTTTAAGATATTAAGTTTAAAATCCTCACAATCCAGAAGCTGGAACTAGAAAATACTTCTCATTTCTTCTTAAAAAAATGTCTTAAACGATGTATCGATTATTGAAATAGTCGCCAATTATATATTAATTGTTGCAGTCCTACAAACAACAACAACAAAAAAAGATAAAAGTAGAAGACAAAAGGATTTGATACAGATATAAACAGATGTTTTTCTTCCATTTTGAGTCAGAATCAGGCGGGTAGTTCCGGTCCTCTGAAATGATGCCAACGCGGAAGTAACTTAAAACTGCATTCTATCAAAAGGCCACCAGGGGGCGACCGTTTTGGTGTCAAAAGGACTTCCGTCTCTATACAAGTTAATGGAGAATTCACCAACTTCTCACTTGATTTCTAACCTCAGTAAACGTTTTCAAAATGTGTTTATGGTCTCAATCGCTAGTTTAAAGCCTTCTTCAATGCAGTATGATGTTCATTTGGGACATTTTGGCCTCCCTGATTTTATATGTGACGATAAAGCAGGGTATGCATTAGGGCGTGGCTACGTGGTGATTGACAGGTTGATTGGTTCACAGGTTCAGGAGAGCGCCTCATGCTCCTCCTGATGCCCATATAAGTAGAATCCCTGTTTTTATTTTTCCCAGCATGCACCTGAAATTTTCAGGCGCTGCTCAGATCCGAAACTATTGGGCTCCGAGCAGCAGTCCACAAACCAATGGGTGACGTCATGGATGTTACGTCCATTTCTTATATACAGTCTATGGTCTTAATATTCTTAACGGATATCTCTCTCTCTCTCTCTCTCTCTCTCTCTCTCTCTCTCTCTCTCTCTCTCTCTCTCTCTCTCTCGCTCTCTCTTTTGTCCGCCATTTCTATCAGCATCTCTCGTCCTCCTTCTCCGTTCTTATTCTGTCTTTACAAATAAGGTCATCCTCCTCCTCCTCCTCCTCCTTCTCCTCCTCCTCGTCTGCTCTTTCTCCCTCATTTCACCCATCACCCGAGGCATTCATGGCAGGCTTCTTCACCCTTTTCTCTTCCTATTCATTCACTCACATATAGTATTTCGAGGCAGTGATTCAATGATAATAAAAACCATCTTTGTGATTTACTGTTGTGGAGAATCTATTTTTGTTGTCATTTAGTGTTTGAATCAGGTCGCAGTTATTAAAGGTTTGGCTAAAAAAAACATAATTTCTCACTCACCTCTAGTGGTATCTATGGTGATAGTGTTGGTTTCTGGTGTTTTAAAGGTTCCTCTACCTGCGTTTCCATTGGAGGAACCAGGGTCTAACGGTGCGTTCAAGTTGTACTCAGAAGTCGGATATTTCAACTGGAATGACCTCATGAAGTCAGGGTGTAAAGATACATCAGTCTACATCAGGAGGGAGGGAAGGAAAGAAGGAAGGACAAAAGGAAAGAAGGAAGGAAAGATGGAAGGAAAAAGGGAAGAAGGAAGGAAGGAAGGATAGATGGAAGGAAGGAGGGAAGGAAGGAAGGAAGAAGGGAAGATGGAAGGAAGGAAGGAAGGAAGGAAGTAAGGAAGGAAGGAAAGATGTAAGGAAGGAAGGAGGGAAGAGATGGAAGGAAGAGAAGGAAGGAAAGATGGAGGGAAGAGAAGGAAAGAAGGAAAGATGGAAGGAAGAAGGGAAGATGGAAGGAAGGAGGGAAGGAAGGAAGGAAATATGGAAGGAAAGATGGAAGGAAGAAGGAAAGAAAGAGAGAAGGAGGGAGGAAGGGAGGAAAGAAGGAACAGTCAAAACAGACGGGGTCAATTTGACTCTTTCTTCTTTTTTCTTTTTTTTGGGATCAGACTTCACAGAAATAGACCCACTCTCTTGATGTTGATAATTATTGTTTGTTTCATTTCTCATTTATTTAACTGCTGGTTAGTGGTTAGCTTGTTAAGTGATGGGTGGGAGGAATGGATCACTAATGAGGAAGTGGACAGTGCTGGGTGTAACCAAATAGAAAATAGCACATTGGGGAAGCACATAACAGAAAGAAAGACTCTGATGCAATACATTAAAAAAAAGACGTGATAAAAGTTGTATTTGCATAAAGAGGCTTCCTGCATGCCTGTTTGATGCTTTGACTCTGAGCTGGTGAAGGAGCTGCTGGACTTTTAGCACCTGATCTCTGACTTTGCAAAAAAAAAGAAGAACCTCTAATAGTAAGAACCTTTATTCTGTTTGTGCATTTAGTTTCATTTTTATGTTGTGATAATGTTCAAGAGTTCAATGAAGAAGGGAGGGTCGTCCGGGTCAAATTGACCCTGTCTGTTTTGACTGTTCCTTCTTTCCTCCTTTCCTTCCTTCCTTCTGTCTGTCTGTCCTTCCTCCCTCACTCCTTCTCTCTTTCTTTCCTTCCTCTCTCTTTCCTCCCTTCTTTCCTTCTTCCATCCATCTTTCTTCCTTGCTTCTGTCCTTCGTCCTTCCCTCCCTCCTTCTTTCCTTCTCTCCTTCCTTTCCTTCCTTCCTTCCCTTCCTCCCTCCATCCTTCTCTCTTTCCTCCCCTACCTTCCTCCCTTTCTTCTTTCCTCTGTCTTTCTTTCTTTCCTGCCTCCATCCCCCTTTCTTCCTTGCTTCTGTCCTTCCTCCTTCTTTCCTTCCCTCCTTCCTTCCTTCCTTTCCTTCCTTCCTCCCTCCATCCTTCTCTCTTTCTTTCCTCCCCCTACCTTCCTCCCTTCCTTCTTTCCTCCGTCCTTTCTTCCTTCCTTCCTTTCCTTCCTCCCTTCCTTCTTTCCTCCCTCCCTTCCTTCTTTCCTTCCCTCCTTCCTTCCTTCCTCCCTCCCTCCTTTCCTTCCTTCTTCCTACCTTCCTTCCTTGACTTGAGGACAACAGGAGGGTAAAGTTAGAGAAATCAGATGTAAAGTCAAAAAGAAGATGAACCAAGTTACACCGAACCAGAGCTAGAGGAAGTTACTATTTGTACTTAGTTACTGTACTTAAGTAGATTTTCAGGTATTTGTACTTTACTTTTCCTCCCTACATTTGAACACAAATATCTGTCCTTTCTACTCCTCACATTGTTCGTTACTATTTACTTGTTTCAACCTCAGTGACTTTATACAGTTCCAGCACGACTCGACTCGACTCTACTCAACTCGGTACCTACTCAACGTAAGCGGGGTCGTCATAGCAACGGCTGCACGAAACTGCCGTGAGTTCGTTTTATACGTGACACAAAGACATAAACAATGGAGGCGATGGTGTACTTGCTGCTGTATGAGGCTTTCTGTCTCACATAAAGCAAGAGAAGAGAAACTAATCTCTGTAACGCTGTTGTTGGTATTTAAAAATGTCGGGTTTGATTCTTGTGTGGGACGGCTCATGACTCTTCCAGTGACTCTCTGACCAATCAGTGGCCGGCAGTCTGTTGACGTCACATTTTAGTATCGGCTCGGCTCGCTTGGAACCTCGGCAGAGCAGATACTAAAAAAGCACCAGGTACCAGGTACTATCCCTGATGGAAACGCAAAAAAACAGTGTCGAGTCCAGTCGAGCCAAGCCGAGTTGAGTCGTGCTAGAACTGTGTAGTGGAAAGCCCCATAAGACAACAAACATTAAGAGCGTCACCAAACATGGCAGACATTTATCAAATCCACAGTAAAAGGTTCCACATGGAGAACATAAAGAACTCCGCGTGACAGGCGGAGATACTGTCCACTATACTAACGAGGAAGGCTGTAGACTAGCATGTGACCTCATGGACCCAATCAGTGTGTCCAACATGTTATTTAATGCATATTTAAGTACTGTACTTGGACGCAATTCCAATGACCAATGACTGCAACTGTCCGTCACCCTAAACTGAGCTTCCTCAAATAGTCAGACGACAAAGACATTCTTTCCCTCCTCACCATCAAACACTCTGCCCTGGACTATCACACTCAGTCGCATGCATTGCAATCTGGATAGCACAGAACATCACACACCAACAAATCAGAGTCGAGTCGAGTCATGCTAGAACTGTGTATTAGAAAAGCGCCATTAGACATATTTTTTTGGATTTAAAATGAAGTTCATGGTTGCAAACATTTGATTTTTATCCAATGAAACTTAATAGCAGAGTAGCAGAGTCAAGTTTTCAAGGGGGGCCCCTATTGGCAACCTATGCCTTTGTTAAGTCCGCCTCTGACTCCTTCCCCAAACCCGACCCGACCTGACCCGTGCACACACAAAGAAAAATGCACTACCTGTCTCTATGAACGAATGAATCTGACAAGATATTGTTATAAAAATTAGGATTATACTTCAGATGTTTCAATTCATACAATGTGTGTGTGTGTGTCCCTGTTTTACATAACTGTTCTATGGTACTGGTACTCATACTGTTTGCTGAGACTGGCAGAAAGAGAGTTCAACTCTAGGTGAGATGGAGGAGTCACTTTTTGAGCTTCTGTTTGCCTACTGATTAAGGGAATATGTATATATGCTGTCTATGGAAATATCTGTCAGTTATTGGAGGCGACTGAGGCAGCGCAGGTAGAAGAACATCATAAAACCTCTCTGGGGAGCCTTTTCTATTGCAACTCTGTCTGTTGCATTAATAAACGCTCCACTTGTACAAGTTAAATAAATTCTACTTAAACTTTGATATTTCGAATCCAGTCTCCTTTATTAAGGGTAAATAGAAAATCATTAATTTCATAAATCATTAATTTCTTATAACAGATATGGTTGCCACAAACACAAGTTTTATTAGATAACTATTGAGAGAGTTATCTCTTAAGTTATTAAAGAGTTTAGGGGAGAAATTATTTACAATCTATTCAAATACATACTGTGCACCACGTGCCTGCGTGGCGGCCCGACCCGACAAAATGTACATAGCGGAAACCATGATTTGACCATAACACACTACACACTGTAAAATAAAGCACATCTCAATCAATCAAACAACTTTATTTATCTCTGAAGGGCAATTCAGTTTGCAGCCTCAAGTCACATGGAAAGAACAACAAAAAGACCACAGGTTGGCATGGCAACCGGAACTTAAGTCTGTTAGCTGGACTCCAATGATCTAATGCTGCTGAGACCATAAAACCAACAAATAAAAGAAAAACATCAACAGACTTTCAATAGAAGAATGATAAAAGTTACATAAAATGCTCTTTGTTTTACACAAGTATCTGTACTTCTACTTAAGTACTGATGTGAATACTTTTACCATCTCTGACACCAAACACAACCAAGAAAAAACCCAAAATGGAGTGACTGAAAGCCATCTGGGAGTCGCCCAGTTTATAAAGGCTCCCAACAGGTGATAGCAATCCCTTAATGATGTGGGAGGGGCCAAACCATGCAGGTAATCTGGGGAGAGGAAGTAAAAAGGCAAGTCAACCCAGTTCCCATTGAGAGTGGGAACACTTCAAACTTTGGGGTGTGACGTCAATCCTAGCTCCAGCTTCCAACTTCAGAGGTAAATAGAAAGCAGCATGAATGAAGCTCCAGGATGATTATTTTATCTTCCTCCAAACAGTCCCTGCCTGAGGTGGAGGGATGTGTGGGGGGGGGGGGGGGGGATTATGTTGTTATCTGGTTATCTTGTTAGATTGGAGGCGACTGCTTCTCCAATACCGCTTTATCCCCTTAAACAAGGAAGCTCTATATGAGATGAGGACATCTATCTCTGTTTGTTAACATTGAAAGTAAAGTCAGATAGTTGTGGTCAGAATCTCTTTCTTTCTTACTGTCTTTCTTTCTTCCTTCCTTTCCTCCTACTTCTTGTTATTTCTCTCTCTTATTTCTCTCCTACGCTTTCTTTCTTTCTGTCAAACTCCTTTATCTCATGTGGGATTTTTAAAAAGATGGAAGGAAGTAAAGTAGGAGGGGTGAAAAGAAGACAGGAAGGAACGAAAAGAAGACAGGAAGGACAGATGGATGAAAGGAAAGAAGGAAACATGGGAAGAAAAGAGGAAAAGAAGGAAGAAGGAAAGATGGAAAAAGGGAGTAAGGAAGGAATGATGGGAAGAAAAGAGGAAAAGAAGGAAGGAAGAAAGAAAGATGGAAAAAGGGAGGAAGGAAGGAATGATGGGAAGAAAAGAGGGAAGGGAGGGAGGAAGGAAGGAAGGAAGGACAAGAAAGAAGGAAGGACGGATGGAAGGAAGGAAAGATGGGAAAAGGACATGGAAGGAAATAAATAAAGGACAGACAGAATGAAGGAAGGAAAGAGGGGAGGAAGTTAGGAAGGACTGAATGAAGAAAGGGAAGGGACGAAGGAAGGAATGAAAAGAAGGAAGGAAATGAAGACAGGAAGGGTTGGGGGGGTGTTGTTATCTTGGCGACTGCTTCTCCCAAATACCGCTTTATCCCCTTAAACAAGGAAGCTCTATATGAGATGAGTTTTGGTCAGAATCTAACACAACAAAGCTGCTGAATGAGAGAAATAAAGTCATTTAATAAAGTCAAAATAAAACCATTAAAACACTCAGAAGATGATATTATGTGGAGACAGACGCTCTCTGCATTTGAATTATCACCTTTCTGACAATGTAAAAATGTGTCTGTAATTTGTATTTCTATTACTTCCTTATACTTTAACCTGTGTGATTTCCTCCTGACGGTGTTTCAGGATCAATAAAGTAACAATCAATCACTTTTTATCAGTGCGGACAAACACAGGATTATACATACAAGTACATGTTTGTGTGCAGGTGACATCATTGCTGAGCTGTTTTGGCTAAATGTGTGTGGTGTGTGTGTGTCCTCTCCGCAGATCCCCGGTGCAGCGATGGACAGAGTCAGCCTGTTGTGGCGTCTGAGGCGTCGAGCTCGCCGTGGAGTCGTCTGCATGGCCTTCTTCTGCATCTCCATGGCTCTGCTCTACGCCATCTGTGCCGAGACAGCGTTCCCCGTCACCGACGCCATCTTCGGCGTCCGGGCGCGAACCCGAGCTCAACCTCGCACACACTCTGTCATCAAGGTCTGTTGGGTTTCTATCGCTGAGTCACTGATTATTGATGATTATGAGCTTTCAGTGCAAGTAACTCTCAAAATTATTGATACGGAGATAAAACTATAGAGCACAGGTTAATTTTAATCGTGAATTTAACCTTCTTTTCTTCCTCCCTCCCTCTTCCTTCCTTTCCTTCCTCCCTCCTTCCTTTCCTTCCTTCCTCCTCCTCCCTCCTTCTCTTCTTTCCTTCCCTCCTTCCTTCCTTTCTTTCCTCCCCCCTACCTTCCTCCCTTCCTCCTTTCCTCTGATTTTCTTTCCTTCCTTCCTCCCTTCCTTCCTTTCCTTTCCTTTCTCCCTCCCTCCTTCTCTTTCTTTCCTCCCCCTACCTTTCTTCTTCCTTCGTTCCTCGTCCTTCCTTCCTCACTTTCTTCTTTCCTTTCCTCCCTTGCCTCGTTCCTTTCCTTCCTTCCTCCCTCCCTCCCTTCTTCTTTCCTTCCCTCCTTCCTTCCTTTCTTTCCTCGCCCCTACCTTCCTCCCTTCCTCCTTTCCCTCTGACCTTCTTTCCTTCCTTCCTCCCTTCCTTCCTTTCCTTTCTCCCTCCCTCCTTCTCTCTTTCTTTCCTCCCCCCTACCTTTCTTCTTCCTTCGTTCCTCCGTCCTTCCTTCCTCACTTTCTTCTTTCCTTTCTTCCCTTGCCTCGTTCCTTTCCTTCCTTCCTTCTTCCTTCCTGCCTCCCTTCCTTCCTTCCTTCCTTCCTTCCTTCCTTCTTCCTTCCTCCTTCCCTCCTTTCCTTCCTTGACTCGAGGACAACAGAAGGGTTAAAGAAAATGAACTCCTCTGGAAGGAAACACCACAAATAAAACCTCAACATTTTGTCATTAACGGCTCTTTAACGTCCATCTGACTCCTTTAGGTGCTGAGAGGCGGAGCCAAACCCGCCTACGTCGACCCCCAGAAGCTCCCAGGCGTCGTCCCGGGCGACCCTCACCGTCCGATCCCCGTCCTCTCCTCGGCCAACCACACCCACGAAGAGTCGGCCACGAAGCGGAAGTCGAGGGAGCGCGAGCCGTCCGGAGGTTTTCTTCACCCAGATGCTGCCGCGGCCCTTCATGCGGGCGATGGAGACGCTGTTCGGGCGCCGGCGGAGGGGCGAGCTGAGCGGGAAAGGGGACGCGGACTTCTTCGGGCCTCAGGGACTCCTCGGAGAAGTTTGGAACGACGAGACGTCCAGCAGCATGCTGGGAAACAGGCTGAAGAAGGTGGTGCAGAACTATCAGGTGAGTTTTGGGATTTAACCCTTTACATACTGTTCATATTCTGACCGTAGACTGTATTTAATAATGTAACCCATTGGTTTGTGTGACTCATCTCTTTTGACTGTTCCTTCTTTCCTTCCTTCCTCCCTCTTTCTTTAATTTTTCCTTTGTTCTTCCCCTCCTTCCCTCTTTCTTTGTTCCCTCCTCCTTTCATACTTCTTTCCTCACTTCCCTCCTTACTCCCTCCTTTCCTTCCTTACTTCCTTCCTTCCTTCCTTCCTTCCTCATTTCTTCCTTCCTTCCTTCCTTCTTTCCTTTCTTCCTTCCTTCCTTCTTTCCTTCCTCCCTCCCTCCCTCCCTCCTTTCCTTCCTTCTCTCCTTACTCATTTCCTTCCTTCCTCCTTTCCTTCCTTCTCTCCTTACTCCTTCCTTCCTCATTCCTTCCTTCCTCCCTCCCTCCCTCCCTCCTTTCCTTCCTTCTCTCCTTACTCCTTTCCTTCCTTCCTTCCTTACTCCTTTCCTTCCTTCCCTCCCTCCCTCATTTCCTTCCTTCTCTCCTTACTCCTTTCCTTCCTTCCTTCCTTACTCCTTTCCTTCCTTCCTTCCTTACTCCTTTCCTTCCTTTTCTCCTTACTCCTTTCTTCCTTCTCTCCTTACTCCTTTCCTTCCTTCCTTCCTTTCTTCCTTCTTCCCTCCCTCCCTCACTCCCTCCTTTCCTTCCTTCTCTCCTTACTCCTTCCTTCCTCATTCCCTCATTCCTTCCTTCCTCCCTCCCTCCCTCCTTTCCTTCCTTCTCTCCTTACTCCTTTCCTTCCTTACTCCTTTCCTTCCTTCCTTCCTTTCTTCCTTCTTCCCTCCCTCCCTCACTCCCTCCTTTCCTTCCTTCTCTCCTTACTCTTTTCCTTCCTTCCTTCCTTCCTTGACTTGAGGACAACAGGAGGGTTAAAGTTTTCTTTTCAAAGCCAAAATCTGGATTCATAATGTCCAAATTTTGAGATGAACTAGATCAAAATTAAGTTTAAACTATTAAACTTTCACTTTTCTTTGAACTCTATTAACCTTTTAGAAATATTGAATTACTGTATTTTGTCCGCAGGCGATGAATAAATACGGCGTGGAGGTTTCGGGCCCCGGCGGTTCTTCCAGCCGGCCGAAGCTCAGCGGCCCCGAGCTTCTCTGCCAGATGAAGAACAAAGTGGAGGTGGCGACTCTGACCGCAGACCTCGCTCCCTTCTCGTCTCTGCCGCTCGCCGCTCAGCTTCCTCTGAAGCAGCTGACCTCTGACCTCGGCCCGTACAGGAGCTGCGCCGTGGTGTCGTCCGCCGGGTCGCTCCGCTCCTCCGGACTCGGCAAAGAGATAGGTGAGATGATTTTATAATTACATGTGGGCCGGATTATTAAAAAGAAGGAAGGATGGAAGGACGGAGGGAAGGAGGGAGGTAGGGGTGAAAAGAAGACTGGGAGGAAAGATGGAAAAAGGGAAGAAGGAAGTGAAGAAATGAATGAAGGAATGGAGAAAGGAAAAGACGACAGGATGGAAAGATGGAAGGAAGGAAATAAAGGACGGACGGAAAGACAGAATGAAGGAAGGAAAGAGGGGAGGAAGTTAGGAATGGCAGAATGAAGAAAGGAAGGAAATACAGAATGAAGGGAGAAAGGAAGGACAGAAGGAAGGAATGAAAAGACGACGGGAAGGAAGGAAAGAATTGAAGGACGGATAGACAGAAGGGACGAAGGAAGGAAAGGAAGACAGGAAGGACATATGGAAAGATGGGAAGAAAAGAGGGAAGGATGGAAGAAAGGAAGGAAGGAAAGGAAGGACGAACGGAAAGACAGAATGAAGGAAGGAAGGAAAGAGGGGAGGAAGTTAGGAAGGACAGAATGAAGGAAGAAAGGAAGGAAATACAGAATGAAGGGAGAAAGGAAGGAAGGAAGGAAGGAATAAAAGAAATGAAGGACGGACAGACAGAAGGGAGGAAGGAAGGAAAGGAAGACAGGAAGGACAGATGGAAGGAAGGAAAGGAAAGAAGGAAACAAATGAAGGACGGACAGACAGAAGGGAGGAAGGAAGGAAAAGAAGAAAGGAAGGAAGGAACGAAAAGACGACAGGAAGGAAGGAAGGAATGAAGGAAGGAAAAGAAGACAGGAAGGAAGGAAAGAATGAAAGGAAAGTGTTTAACATCCCTGTTCTAGTGGAAGAGGTTAACAAACATATTGAGTTACAGCACAAAAAATATTAACAGAAAAAACTCTGTAAGGGAGAATATTAGTGATATAGTCTCCTCGTCTCCATAGTAACGGCTGGTTAATACCTTTCCCTTCAAACTTATTATTTATAGACTCACAATCACAATGTGGCTACGTCGTGTGTGCTATATTAATCTCTTATATCTTAATTATGTAATAAAAGCAAAGAACTAACATTGATAAGAATTGAAAAGCTTATCAGTCGTTTCCATAGCAACGGGCCTGAAGGCGACGGAAACATCATCACAATAATAAAACAAAATGATTTATGATTTCTATTCTATTGTCATAAGTCTTAATATAGAGGGAAGGTAAGATGATGTAATCTTTGATACTCGTGGGAAAAACATAACACGGGCGAGTCACAGCCGCGAGTGTGTTACGCAATATTACACAAGCCCAAGTCCAACCACGTTATTGCACCATAAACCCGTTGTAACAGGATGTTTGGTTTCAGCGGTCACTTAGCTCCTGATGAAGCCCGTTGCCGTGGTTACCTGCAGCAGCAGTTATCAGCGATGTAATCTATGGGTATAAAGCTTTGTTGAGCAGGTTTCACTTTGTCTAAAAGGGTTTTATATTTTCTTCTTTTTTAAATTAGAGGAAGGTAGGAGGGAGGAAAGAAAGAGAGAAGGACGGAGGGAGGAAAGAAGGAAGGAAGGAAAGGAAAGAAGGGAGGAAGAAGGAAAGGAAAGAAGGGAGGAATAAAGAAAGAGGGAGGAAAGAGAAAAGGAGGGATGGAGGAAGGAAGGAGGGAGGGAGGGAGGAAGGAAGGAAGGAGGGAGGGAGGAAGGAAGGAAGGAGGGAGGGAGGGAGAAAGGAAGGAAAGAAGGACAAAGGAAAGAATGAAAGGGGAAGGAAAGAAAGAGAGAAGGAAGGAGGGAGGGAGGGAAGAACAGTCAAAACAGACAGGGTCAATTTGACCCGGGAGGACGACACGATGGTTAAACTAAACATCTCACCTAAGTTCAGAAACTTTCAGCACCAACTCTTTTCATCAGCTTCCTCTAGAGACAGAGATCTAATGAATGTTAAAACCAGGCGGGGAGTTCTGGTCCTCTGAAATGAGGCCAACGAGGAAGTAACTTAAAGCTGCATTCTATCAAAAGGCCACCAGGGGGCGACCGTTTTGGTGTCAAAAGGACTTCCGTCTCTATACAAGTCAATGGAGAATTCACCAACTTCTCACTTGATTTCTAATCTCAGTAAACGTTTTCAAAATGTGTTTATGGTCTCAATCGCTAGTTTAAAGCCTTCTTCAATGCAGTATGATGTTCATTTGGGACATTTTGGCCTCCCTGATTTTATATGTGACGATAAAGCAGGGTATGCATTAGGGCGTGGCTACGTCGTGATTGACAGGTTGATTGGTTCACAGGTTCAGGAGGGCGCCTCATGCTCCTCCTGATGCCCATATAAGTAGAATCCGTGTTTTTATTTTTCCCAGCATGCACCAGAAATGTTCAAGATGGCGCTGCTCAGATCCGATACTATTGGCCTCCGAGCAGCAGTCCATAAACCAATGGGTGACATCACGGATGTTACGTCCATTTCTTATATACAGTCTATGGTGAAAACCAACCTTGTTCTCTACTTTGTTTACTTTATTATCATGATGGGGGCAAACAGACGTCTGTATACTTTGTTAATGACTTTTTATTATGACACTGTTCACTTTGGTATCTGATGGCAGGTTCAGCGGATTACAGCTTATTTTAATACTCATTTGCCTAAAAGTGTCTCAGACGTGAATACATGCTGTGTTCAGAACCAAACAGCTGCAGCTCTCGTTAATGATTGAGTATTATATTAGTATTACATTATTATTCCATTTCCTCTTCTGGTTCTATACTTCCTGTGAGCATGAAAAAGGTATTTTTAAATCTCCTTTCTGTGTGCTGTTAACCCCGTAAAGTCTGAACCATCAACACTTTGCATGCACTTTGTATTAAAATCACTGCTCTTCGTCTACAGACTCCCATGATGCCGTTCTGCGCTTCAACGCTGCTCCAACCGTCGGCTATGAGAATGACGTCGGCTCTAAAACGACAATCCGCCTCATCAACTCGCAGGTAAATACACCTTCCTTCCATCCTTCCATCCTTCCTTGCTTCCTTCCTTCCTTCCCTCTATCCCTCCGTCCTTCCTTCCTTCTTTCCATCTGTCCTTCCTTCCTTCTTTCCTTCCTTCCTTCCTTCGATCTGTCCTCCTTTCCTTCCATCTTTCCTCCCTCCATTCCTTCCTTCCTTCTTTCCATCTGTCCTTTCTCCTTTTCCTTCCTTTCTTCCCATCCCCCCTTTCCTTCCATCTGTCCTTCCTTCCTTCCTTCCATCCATCTTTCCTCCCTTCCTTCCTTCCTTCCTTCCTTCCATCTTTCCTCCCTTCCTTCCTTCCTGTCTTCTTTCCTTCCTTCTTTCCTTCCATCCATCTTTCCTTCCTTCCTTCCTTCCTTCCTTCCATCCATCTTTCCTCCCTTCCTTCCTTCCTGTCTTCTTTCCTTCCTTCCTTCCTTCCTTCCTTCCTTCTCATCCCCCCCTTTCCTTCCATCTGTCCTTCCTTCCTTCCTTCCATCCATCTTTCCTCCCTTCCTTCCTTCCTTCCTTCCTTCCATCCATCTTTCCTCCCTTCCTTCCTTCCTGTCTTCTTTCCTTCCTTCTTTCCTTCCATCCATCTTTCCTTCCTTCCTTCCTTCCTTCCTTCCATCCATCTTTCCTCCCTTCCTTCCTTCCAGTCTTCTTTCTTTCCTTCCTTCCTTCCTTCCTTCTCATCCCCCCTTTCCTTCCATCTGTCCTTCCTTCCTTCCTTCCATCCATCTTTCCTCCCTTCCTTCCATCCATCTTTCCTCCCTTCCTTCCTTCCTTCCTTCCTTCCTTCCCATCTCCCCTTTCTTTCCATCTGTCCTTCTTCCTTCTTTTGTTTGACAACCAGTTTTAATCCAGTAAATGTTTCTTGTTATGAGGAGAAAAGCTTTACACAGAATAAATACATAAAGTTATAATATACAATGAGATTCTAGTAAGTCTTTATTCCTATAGACAGACAGTAGATATAATGTTTAAATGACTCTTTGTGTTGTAGGTGATGGCGTCTGATGACCATCGCTTCCTGTCCAGTTCTCTGTACAGCTCCGGCGCTCTGGTAGCTTGGGATCCTGCTCCTTTCTCTGCTGACCTCACACAGGTAACGATTACATCATCAACTCACCTTTCTCTGCTGACCTCACACAGGTAGCGATTACATCATCAACTCAGAGAGAAAAAGACTAAATGTTCACATCTGATCATCAGTAATCCAAACAATAAAGAAAGAAAGAGGAGGAGGAGGAGGAGGAAGAAGAGAAAGAAATAACTAAAAGTAGGAGGAAAGGAAGGAAGGAAGAAAAAGGAGGAAATAGAGAAGGAAGAACAAGAAATTGGAGGAGAAAGAAATAAAGAAAGAGAGGAGGAGGAAGAAGAGAAAGGAAGTTAAAGGAGGAAAGAGTGAAAGAGAGGGAACCACAAAAGAATGATAAATATTACATATTGTATCACCTACAGTGTATTTAAATGGACTTGTACTAATAGTGACTTCACTAAAAGACTGTGTAAAGTGAATTCAGACATTTTCTTATAAACACATTAAATAGGTCATAAATGTATTTCTAAAAAATGTGTAAAAAGCATTTCAACCATTTAGATTTGAATTGTGGAGCTAGGATTAGCATAAACCCGCCCCTGCTGCTGTAGAGGTATAAATACATAAAGCGCACACTACTACTACAGTCTACAGTTAGCCAGTTAGCTGAGTTAGCCGTCGAGCTAACCACCGAGCTAGCCGCCGAGCTAACCACTGAGTTAGCCACCAAGCTAGCAGCCGAGTTAGCAACCAAGCTAACCACCGAGTTAGCTGCTGAGCTAGCAGCTGAGTTAGCAGCAGAAAGCTCTCAGACCTAGCGTCCATGTTTCTGGTAGAGGTGGTGACTTAGATTGACAGGTGACACGTGGTAGGGGGCGGGGCTTCAGCGTTTGGGAGCAGAGACAGAGGCAGACTTTTACACAAGTTTGAAGCCTAATTTCATATATTTGCTGATTTTTTTTTTTTTTTAATCATTCAAATTTGGCAGGGTGGTTAACAACACACTTTTCTGTGGTATGTTAAACTCAGAACACATATTTATTCTTACTTTACACGGACTTTAAAAATTGTAAATAGTTCCTGATCTCCATGATTCCCAGATGAAATGTAACAATTTTCACATTTTAACCCTTTAAATTTAAACTAACCCTCATGGTTCTGGTTGTTTCCTCCTCATGGTTCTGGTTGTTTCTTCCTCATGGTTCTGGTTGTTTCCTCCTCATGGTTCTGGTTGTTTCCTCTCTCAGTGGTTCTGTTTGTTTCCTCTCTCAGTGGTTCTGGTTGTTTCCTCCACATGGTTCTGGTTGTTTCCTCCTCATGGTTCTGGTTGTTTCCTCCTCATGGTTCTGGTTGTTTCCTCATGGTTCTGGTCATTTCTTCCTCGTGGTTCTGGTTGTTTCCTCCACATGGTTCTGGTTGTTTCTCTCTCAGTGGTTCTGGTTGTTTCCTCCTCATGGTTCTGGTTGTTTCCTCCTCATGGTTCTGGTTGTTTCCTCCTCAGTGGTTCAACAGGACGGACTATCCCATCTTCACTCAGTACCAGAGGTACCGGAGGCTTCATCCTACGCAGCCGTTCTACATCCTGCATCCTCGCTTTGAGTGGCAGGTCTGGCAGCGAATACAAGACAACATGGCCGAGCCCATCCAGAGGAACCCGCCTTCCTCCGGCCTGCTGGGTAATTAGTACTGTTAAAGGGTTAATCTGTCTCCTTCCTTCCTTCCTTCCTTCCTTCCTTCCTTCCTTCCACCTGTCCTTCCTTCCTTCCTTCCTTCCTTCCATCTGTCCTTCCTTTCTTCCTTCCACCTGTCCTTCCATCTGTCTTTCCTTCCTTCCTTCCTTCCATCTGTCCTTCCTTCCTTCCATCCATCTATCTGTCCTTCCTTCCTTTTCCCCTTCCTTCCTTCCTTCCATCTGCCATCCTTCCTTCCTTCCTTTTCCCCTTCATTCCTTCCTTCCATCCATCCTTCATTCCTTCCTTCCATCTGTCCTTCCTTCCTTCCTTCCTTTCTTCCTTCCATCCATCTGTCCTTCCTTCCATCCATCTGTCCTTCCTTCCATCCATCTGTCCTTCCTTCCTTCCATCTGTCCTTCCTTCCTTCCATCTGTCCTTCCTTCTTTCCTTCCATATGTCCTTCCTTCCTTCCTTCCTTCCTTCCTTTTCCCCTTCCTCCCATCTGTCCTTCCTTCCTCCCATCTGTCCTCCCTTCCTTCCTCCCATCTGTCCTTCCTTCCTCCCATCTGTCCTTCCTTCCTCCCATCTGTCCTTCCTTCCTTCCTTCCTTCCATCTGTACTTCCTTTCTTCCTTCCACCTGTCCTTCCACCTGTCTTTCCTTCCTTCCTTCCTTCCTTCCTTCCATCTGCCCTTCCTTCCTTCCATCCATCTGTCCTTCCTTCCTTTTCCCCTTCCTTCCTTCCTTCCATCGGCCATCCTTCCTTCCTTCCTTTTCCCCTTCATTCCTTTCCTTCCATCCATCCTTCATTCCTTCCTTCCATCTGTCCTTCCTTCCTTCCTTTCTTCCTTCCTTTTCCCCTTCATTCCTTCCATCCATCTGTCCTTCCTTCCTTCCATCTGTCCTTCCTTCCTTCCATCTGTCCTTCCTTCCTTCCATCTGTCCTTCCTTCTTTCCTTCCATCTGTCCTTCCTTCTTTCCTTCCATATGTCCTTCCTTCCTTCCTTCCTTCTTTTTCCCCTTCCTTCCATCTGTCCTTCCTTCTTTCCTTCCTTCCTCCTTCCTTCCTTCCTCCCATCTGTCCTTCCTTCCTCCCATCTGTCCTTCCTTCCTTCCTCCCTCCCATCCTTCCTTCCTCCCATCTGTCCTTCCTTCCTTCCTCCCATCCTTCCTTCCTCCCATCTGTCCTTCCTTCCTTCCTTCCTTCCTTTCTTCCCTCCTTCCACAAACTTAAAAACCTAACCCTCTCTTCTTCTCTGCGTCCCATCCAGGCACCGTGCTGATGATGTCACTGTGCGAGGTCGTGCACGTGTACGAGTTCCTGCCGTCCCGGAGGAAGACGGAGCTGTGCCACTACTACCAGCGTTTCTACGACGCCGCGTGCACGCTGGGCGCTTACCACCCGCTGCTCTACGAGAAGAACCTCGTCAAGCGGATGAACCGGGGGCCCGACCGAGACATCTTCACCCACGGACGGGTCACCCTGCCTGGGTTCAGCAGACTCAACTGCACCCGCGCTCCTGGAGGTTAAAAAAAAAAAAAAAAAAAAATGAGTGATGAACACATGCACACACACACACACACACACACACACACACACACACACACACACACACACACACACACACACGATTCAATCCTGCATGAAGAACAACACGGAGCGACGCATGAAGACTTCATCCTCACTGCCGAACCCAAAGGAACAATGTGCCACTAAATATATAAATATATATATAGAGAGAGAGAAAGATATTAAAAACACTGGATTACAATCATCTCACACACCTGGAGTCCAATCAGCTGACAGATGTGCCTGCTGTACACGCACACGCACACGCACGCACACGCACACACACACGCACACGCACACGCACACACACACACACACACACACACACACACACAGACACTTCCATATGAGGACGCTCCTCTCCCTTTAACCTTCGTGTCGTCCTCCCGGGTCAAATTGACCCCGTCTGTTTTGACTGTTCCTTCTTTCCTCCCTCCCCCTTTCTTCCTTCCTTCTGTCCTAACTTCTTTCCTCCCTCCCTCGTTCCTTCTTTCCTCCCTCCCTCCTTCTCTCTTTCTTTCCTCCTTTCCTTCCTCCATCCCCCTTTCTTCCTTCCTTCTGTCCTTCTTTCCTCCCTCCCTCCTTCTCTCTTTCTTTCCTTCTTTCCTTCCTCCATCCCCCTTTCTTCCTTCCTTCCTTCCTCCCTCCGTCCCTCCTTCCTTCTTTCCTCCCTCCCTCCCTCCTTTTCTCTTTCTTTCCTCCCCCCACCTTCCTCCCTTCCTTCTTTCCTCTGTCCTTCTTTCCTGTTCTTTTCCCTTTCTCCCTCCCTCCTTTCCTTCCTTCTTCCTTCCTTCTTCCATCCTCCCTTCCTTCTTCCTATCTTCCATCCTTCCTTCCTCCTTACTCCCTCCCTCCTTCCTTATTTCCTTCTTCCTCCCTTCCTTCTTCCTCTATCCTTCTTTCTTGCTCTTTTCCTTTCTCCCTTCCTCCCTTCCTTCCTTCCTTCTTTGACTCGAGGACAACATGAGGGTTAAAAACTCTACATCAACCCTTCACAGGAGCAAACAGCTGCTTCTTTACATCAATAACAACATGAATATACACAGTTAGAGGTTTATAGAGAGAAACATTCAGAGTTTAACAGAACGGTCCTTTAAACATTTAATCTTAATCTTAACCGAACCAAAGTCAGACTCGCCTCCAGAGGAAGTGAGAAGCAGCCAAGTGGGCTTCAAGAAAATCGGAAAATCGGCTCTTAAAGGAATTATCTGGACTCATTCTGTTGTTTCTTTTCTTTCTTTTTTGTTTTTTTCTAGAGATATAACAGCTGCAGTATGTGTAAAAAAAAAAAAAAAAGACTGATTTTTGCTTTAGTTTCAGACATGTTTCACATTTTATTGCCCTATTTTCAGGGCTGAAAAAACAACAAAAAAAACAAAAAAAAAAAAGGCTCCAAACTGAAAATGCATTTTGGTGTCAAAGCTGTGAAGTAGATAGAAGTTTTTAGTTAAATCACAAAAACAAAGGTGTGCATTTACTTCTCTGTACTTTAACTTAATCTATTCTTCTTTTTTTTTTACCTGCACTGGACTGAAACACAAAGTAATCTCATGTTTTATTGGTCCAAAAAAATTCAAGTCCAGGTCAAAGTTTAATAGAAACATAGGCGGCAATAATTATAATAATAATAATAATAACAATGTGCTGACAATGCAGTTTTATTTCCCTGTTAATGTGAATTTAACAACAAAGCGTCCACATTAAACCTGTTAAATACTTATTTAAATAATGCATCTTTTCCTTCTGCACACAGGAAGTGGTGAACAGCTTTGTTTCTTTTTGAGTGAAGTGAAGAAGAAGATTTATTAGTTTTTTTAGGTTTTAACACATGAAAAGTGTATTTTATTTAAAAGATTTAAGGATTTTAATGTGGATGCAAGAATAAAGAACCAGACATCGTATAACTCTGAACTATACTCCCACATGATTTGTGATTATCTAGTTTAACCCTTTTTAAAATAAGGTGATGCAACATGATGTAAATAAGAAAGAAGAGAGCTTAGTCGTTTATCTCAAGGTGTATTTCCATTTCTACTTCCTTACTTCCTTCCTCTCTGCTTCCTGCTTCCTGTCACACATGCAAGTCAAATAACCTGTGGAGTGTGTAAAGAGAGACGGCTCCTCCCCCCCTCCTTTCTCCACGATGAATGTCTCTACACACACACACACACACACACACACCTGCACACACACACACACACACACACACGCACACACACACCTGCACACACACACACCTGCACACACACACACACACACACCGAACGTGTTAATTAAAGACGATGCTGCCCTTCACCAAACACTTTATCACTCCTGCAGCTTAAAACTATTTTATACCCTCAGTGTCAAAAAACCTGCAACGCCCCTTATTCCTTATTTATCTCTTTTTTTTATATATGACTGTACATATTATTATTATTATTATTATTATTATTATGATGATTCTAGCAGCACTGCCCAGGAGGACGGTCTTTAGTGTGACTCAGTGATGTGAAGCAGAACAGAGTTTATTATATTTTTATTTATTTACATATATATATAAACTCTGTCTGTTTGCACATCTGCATCCATCACAGTAAAGAAAAGCCTCAATGAGCCAATGAATTAATGCCTTTTATTATTATTATTATTAATTATTCTTAGCGATGCATGTGAGCCAACCTGTAAATGTTTCTCTGACTGTAGTGTAGCAACAAGAGAAACTAAACTTTAACATCTCTGATTAACAGAGAAAGAAACAATCCGCATGACACGAATGCAGCTTTTTATAAATCTATATAAATATAAATATAAATATGTGTCGTTGTTTTTCTCTCACCGAACGAAACGTTGCATCGTGAGCCGAGCCGTCTGCATGCAAACCAAGACGATGATGATGATGATGATGATGAGCCTGCATCGCTTGGGAGGGTTTTTATGTTTTGTGTGTCTGAAGATATTTTAGATTTTTCATAAATTAGAGAAACAGGAAATGGGAAAAAAGGAAGAGGAAATAAACCGCTGTCCACTTCCCCTCCTTCTCAGAAAACGGCCAAATGTTTTAGTAATTTGATTATTGGACTTTATTTCTGCAGGAATTTGCACCACTTGAGTTTAATTTCAACAAAGGCTCAGCAGGCGTTTAGTAGCTAAAGTTGAGCAGATGTTTTATAATCTGATTTAAAATCCAACTCTGCTTAAAAAGCTGAATGTTTTGAGCTTCATGGTGCAGTTAGAGCAACGTTACCCCCTAAAATGTTGATATAAAATAACTTTAACTTGTGCAACTGGAGCAAATGGAGCTGCAGATACAAGATAACATCATATATTATAGTTTGATTTCTTATCAGCACATTTAAAACTGCAAATCTTCTTGATAGGAACCATGTTGGCAAACCTGCAGATTAAAACTTTCAGACCTGCCAGGAATCCAAATGATCATTTAGTCATCTACTGGACTTCAACCTGATCATCAAACAGCAGCCAGTCTGGTGGGAAAGTCCTAAAAAATGAGTCAGAGGCGACAAATTCAGAGTGAAAATGTTCTTTAAATCTAATCTCTCCTTTATCTTTTGCACCAAACGCCTGTTTTGCACGGAAATTCCCTCTTTTTTTTCTCTTTTTTATATGAGATAATCTGCTTACATTGGTGCATATTCTCTCAATTAAACCTTTCATCAGATTACTAAGAACTAACAGACACACATGATACAAACCTTTGGATTAAGAGGTTTAATCCAGCAGAGGAGTGATGGAGGGGCGGCTGGGTTTCTGCACCGTGCTGGCTTTAATATAAGAAGATTATTATTATTATTATAACGGTTTGTAAAGATATAAAACACTGCTGACTCATGCTGGTGGGAAAGTTTCTGCAAGATATGATCAACTCAAAGAGAAGTAGAGTGCTCATCTTTTACTCTAATGAAGCTGAAACATGAAACTCTTCTGTTGGTACTCTTGTGTTTTCAGGTGCAGCTTTTTTCTTCTTCTCTGCTCATCAGTCACATAACTCACAAAGTAGAGACACTGGGAGGTTCAATTAGACAATAACCATGTCACAATAAACAATGTCAGGGCTCAGAAACAGATGGGATTCCTCACCGGGAGGGGTGAAGGAGGGGAAGGGGGGGGGCAGCTACAGCTACATGGAAAGATTGATTAAAACACTGAGTGAGCTGAAGCACCTGAACAGCACATGTTGAGACTACGTGTGTGTGTGAGAGTTAATAGATAAAAGGATAAAGGAGTGAATGCAAAATCAGCCAATCTGCAGTATTTTGCTATTTTTGCTAAATTCCTGTGATTCTCAGCAGTAATAAATCCCTCCCAGTGATTACAAGCATGCAATCGTGATAATAATGAATGCAACAGCTGGAAATTTAGCTTGTGATTTGGACCAAATGTCACATTTTCATGTCGTGGTAATTTGCATCATCACAGCACACGTGAGGTGATTGCATATGACTTTATTCTCCATTGGTTGCAGTTTAAAACAAACACATTCCTGCAATTTTACTACAACAAGAACACAAATTATGTTGCAGTTTATGAGCATAGCTGCAAATTGAAGCAAAAAAACTCCTAAAAAGTGAAATCTGTGCTGTAAAAAACACACATAAGCAAATTAGAAGGAAATTATGATTGGTAGTAGTCAAAAAAAGACACATTATTTTGCTTTTCTTGCAATTTTTTTTTCCAATTCCTGCAATTTTAATAACAAAAAGACACATAATAGTAAAGTTTATATCGCAATTTATGAGCAAAGCTGCTGCAAAATTAAGCAAAAAAACTAATAAAGGTTGAGAAGCACTGCTGTAAAAGGCTCCAAACAACCCAAAATGCAAAATCAAGCAAAAACTCTTTAAACTTGCGATTGGTCGTAGTTAAAAAAAACACATTATTTTCCCAATTCCAGCAATTTTACTGCAACAAGAGCAAATGAAACATTGAAACATTGCATGTTGTGATGTATGTGCATTATGATTCTGCAGCAGCTTTGCTCATAAATTGCAATATTTCAATGTTTTATGTGCTTTTGTTGCAGGAAAATTGCTTAAAAACTGGGGGAAATAATGTTACCAATGGGGGAAAAAAAGTCCTATCTAATCACTGCATGTGTGCTGCAATGATGCAAATGAACCATGATGTGTTAATGTGTGTCTGTTGCACATTTCACTGAGTTGTTTTGCTTCATTTTGCTCAGACGTTGTGCAAAGCTGCTGCAGAATGAAGCCTTAAAACCTGCAGAGACTCAACTAATAAAGGTGATAAGATGCATCTATAAGCAAACTTAAAGAAACCTCCCAGCTTTGCAACATAATGCAGAAACCAGCAAACCAGCCCTCCACCCAGACAGAGTATAATAGTAATAGATTACAACACAAACTGGCTTTATCAGATGTGATTTCTAGAGTAAAGCATCAAATCCGCTGCTGTGTGTTATCAGCTGTGTGCATCGTACCTAAAGGGTCAACAGGGGGCCCAGCAGCACATGCTTTACCCCCCCCACCCCCCCTCCCCCACCTCTCCTCTGAGCTGATGTTATAAAAGCCACGTTGGCACCAACCGAGCCCCCCCCCCCCCCCCCCCCGCCTCTCTAATCATTTCAGGTTATGTTTTTCTCTTTCTCTCCACGACTCTGGACTCAGAAAGCAAAACACTTAAATAATTGATGTCATTGCATTTCGGAATAAAAAGCTTCTTCTATCTCTTTCTATGCAGTTGTTGCTCTTCTCTTTCGCCCCCCCCCCCCCCCCCCCCCCCCCCCGACTCCTGCTCGTTCGGTCTACGTTTGTTTGTTGGGAAGCCTTCATCTAGCTCACATATGCACTTTTCTTTCTCTCCTTCTCTCTCTCTTTGCTTTGCCTTCTTCCTCTTGGTTTTTACTCTAAGAGGTTCTTGTGTTTCTTCTTCTTCTTCTTCTTCTTCTTCTTCTTCTTCTTCTTCTTCTTCTTCTTCTTCTTCTTCTTCTTCTTCTTCTTCTTCTTCTTCTTCTTCTTCTTCTTCTTCTTCTTCTTCTTCTTCTTCTTCTTCTACTGAAATCTGTTCAAACTGCCCCAGAAACACACAACTGGTCTTTGTAAAGCAACGTAATAATATAAACGTTTTGTTTTTCCATCACTGCCATCTGGTCTGTTTTAAAGAAGTTCAAGTTTCTTGGAATTAATCTTCAAGAAAACACAAAGAGCTGAAGTGTGAAAGTCACATTTACAGGTTGTTTAATTCCACAGTGATGCATGGAGACATGATGAGGGATCAACACATGATTAAAGGGATTAAAAAGGTTGTTTTTTTATTTATTTATATACTAAAATACTGAAATACTTCTTCAAGGCCTCTAATAACTCACTCATGATGTGAACCAGTTTAACCCTTTACATGCCGTTCATACTCTGACTCAGAATTAGTCTTTACATCAATTTACATTCATAATTAGTTATTAACCTTTGTGTCGTCCTCCCGGGTCAAATTGACCCCGTCTGTTTTGACTGTTCCTTCTTCCTTCTTCCTTCCCTCCTCCCTTCCTCCTTCTCTTCCTTTCCTCCCCCCTACCTTCCTCCCTTCCTTCTTTCATCTGTCCTTCTTTCGTTCCTTCCTCCCTTCCTCTTTTCCTTTCTCCCTCCCTCCCTCCTTCCTTCCTCCCTTCTTCTATTCCTTCCATCCTTCCTTCTCCCTCCCTTCCTCCCTTCCTTCTTTCCTTTCCTCCCTCCCTCGATCCCTCTCTCCCTCCTTTCCTTCCTTCTTCCTCCCTCCTTTCCTTCCTTCTTTGACTCGAGGACAACAGGAGGGTTAATAAATTGTCTAAAATCACTATTTGCTGATTTTTTTAAATGTATTTATTTTATTTTAATAAACAAAGGTCAAATTTGCACATTTGCATATTTAAAAAAATGTGAATCAGCTGCACAACATTTTTAAAAAGATGCATTTTATTTGCAGTTTTAGGGTCAAATGAGCCTCTGACCAGTGAGCAGTATGTAAAGGGTTAACCAGTAATGAAGGTTATAAGTTTCATAACCATATAATATTTTTAACTGCATGCATTAGACTCCGTTACAGAGTCTGAAAACAATACTGTAAATGTTTAAATGGAGCATCAAGCTTCTGTTGGATGAGTTATTATAATAGTTAATGTTGTATTCTGAGGAGGAGCTTTCTATCTTCTCCTCCATCAATGCTGTCAGTTCATTGTTTACATGATGGGTTTTTTTGTTTATTGACTTTTTTATGTTTCAGGTGTTTACGTCAATCTTTTTTTTGTTCTGTGTGTGAAAGAGAGAGAGAGAAGGATGGAGTGATGTTTGGGATGAAGGTAATAAATGTATTTAAAAACTGAGGAAATCGGTTAATAAAGAAGTGATAACAAAAAGAGAGCAGGACTTTTATTATTATTATTATATTATTATTATTATTTATTTATCAGTGTTTTAATGCTTCTGCTATAATGTTCCTCACATATAGCATCATTAACCCTCCTGTTGTCCTCTGGTCAAGGAAGGAAGGAAGGAAGGAAGGAAGGAGGGAGGAAGGAAGGAAGGAAGGAAGAAAGGAGGAAGGAAGGAAGGGAGGAAAGAAAGGAGTAAGGAGGGAGGGACGGAAGAAGGAAAGGAGGAAGTAAGGAAGGAAAGGAGTAAGGAGGGAGGAAGGAAGGAAAGGAGTAAGGAAGGGAGGAAAGAAGGAAGGAAAGAAAGGAGTAAGGAGGGAGGAAGGAAGGAGGGAGGGAGGAAGGAAGGAAAAGAGGAAGAAAGGAAGGATAGGAGTAAGGAAGGAATGAAAGAAAGGAGTAAGGAAAGAGGGAGGACGGGAGGAAAGAAGGAAAGGAGGGAGGGAGGGAGGAAGGAGGGAGGGAAAGGAGGAAGGAGGAAGGAGGGAGGGAGGAAGGAAAAGAGGAAGGAAGGAAAGGAGGGAGGGAGGAAGGAAGGAAGGAAAGGAGCAAGGAAGGAGGGAGGAAGGAAAGGAGGAAGGAAGGAAGGAAGGAAGGAAGGAAGGAAGGAAGGAAGGAAGGAAGGAAGGAAGGAAGGAAGGAGGGAACAGTCAAAAGAGATGGGGTGACCCGGGAGGGCGACAGGAGGGTTAAAAGTGTAAAATAATTAAATCCAGATTGAACAACGCTGCTGGTGAAAGGTGATGACGCCCCCTGCTGGTCAGTCTTCATATATAAATAGATAAACAGGATTAATGATTTATAAAGTAATAAATAAATATTTTAATGGATTAATAAATAATACTGAAAGACTGAAAGGGTATTTATGAATAAATGAGTATATACATAATTAAATGAATACATTATTTATATGGATATACATTTATTATATATTTTTAATGTATTTCTACTTTTATATATTCCTCTATATTTTAATTTATTTTTTTCTTTTATCTAAATTTAATTTAGATAAAAGAAAAAAATGGAAGAAAATACATTAAAAAAAACATTAAAATATGTGTATGGAAATAAATGCATTTGTGCAGAATTATTGACAAAAAGACAAAATTCATTACTTTTAATAATTTATGTAAATACATATATATTAATTTCATGTTTTATTGCTTTATTTTTATTTCTGTGTTTATTTATTTATTTAAAGTATTTTTTTTGTCTTCCATAACACAATATAACACAAACACATGAATCAGCAGCAGCTCACTGATTCTGTCCATGTGATCCTTCATCATCATCACCTTCCTCGTTAGTATAGTGGACAGTATCTCCGCCTGTCACGCGGAAGACCGGGGTTCGATTCACCGACGGGGAGTTCTTTAACCCACCTTCCCCAAAACCCCCTTTCATTAATGGTACAGCTGTGGAGATTGTAAACCAGTACAAGCACTTGGGCACCATCTTGGATGATAAACTGACTTTTGAGGCCAACACTGACTATATCTGCAAAACAGCCGATCAGAGACTGTTCTTCTGAAGGAAGCTGAGGGATTTTAATGTTTTTCATCTTTTATTGAGTCGATTTTAACTTTTGCATTGATTTGCTGGTACAGGAACCTCAGCATCACTAATAAAGATCATTGGCACTAGCTTGCAGCAGCTTGACAGTGTTTATTAAGCAAGAGCCATTCAGAGGGCAAAGGTCATCTTGGCAGACCCACATCACCCTCTCCATGTTGAGGTTTACCTTTTCTAATGGCGCTTTTCCACTACACAGTTTCAGCACGACTCGGCTCGCCTCGACTCGGCACGGTTCCTTTTCCATTACAAAAAAGTACCTACTCAACGTGGGCGGGGTCGTCATAGCAACGGCTCCGCGAAACTGCCGTGACTTCGTTTTATACAAGACACAAAACACACAAACAATGGAGGACATGGAGGCGATGGTGTACTTGCTGCTGTATGAGGCTTTCTGTCTCACACAAAGCAAGAAAATTGAGCCGTATGACTGTAACTATGGTAACGCTGCTGCCGGTGTTTAAAAATGCCGGGTTTGATTCTTGTGTGGGACGGCTCATGACTCTTCCAGTGACAACTACCAATCAGCGGCCAGCAGTGTGTTGATGTCAATTTTAGTATCGGCTTGGCTCGCTTCGAACCTCACCAGAGCAGATACTAAAAAAGCACCAGGTACCAGGTACTATCCCTGATGGAGAGGCAAAAAGAACCGAGTCGAGGCGAATCGTGCTGGAACTGTGTAGTGGAAAAGTGCCATAAGAGGGCCAAATCAAACAGCACCTCAGATCATTTGTTCCCTCTGCTGTAGGGTTTCTAAATAAGCTTTAGGCTGGTGTTCCTGTACTCTGCATCCATGGTCATTATAACTCACCTGATGAAACTTATTATTTATATTTATGTTTCTATGTACTGTACTGCTTTTTTGTTTTTGTGTTTGTTTTATGGTGTGAATTTGGTTGTCGACTGCTGTTGCAAATCAAATTACCCCTCGGGGACAATAAAGACTTTCTAATCTAGTCTAAATATGTATAAATAATATACTAAATAAGCCTGCAGCTCAGTGATTCGGTCCATGTGATCATTCATAGTCTTCGCCTTCCTCGTTAGTATAGTGGACAGTATCTCCGCCTGTCACGCGGAAGACCGGGGTTCGATTCCCCGACGGGGAGTTCATTATGTTCTCCATGTGGAACCTTTCATTGTGATAAATGTCTGCTACCATGAGGCATTTTGATGGCGCTGTTTCCACTTTTCTAGAAGAGCAACAAAATGTTTGTTCTTACAATTTTTCACAACTCTTATACATCTAATTTTACATGATTAGACTTTATTGCTACAGCACTGTATATATTGGATAAAAGTCCCTGCAAGTATCCAATATAGCAGCAATATAACAACATCAAGTGACAGACAGCAGTGCAAACTCAGGCCTGTTAAATGACACCTGCTGTTTGAGGCAGCTGTGACTGTGGGTTGCTCTGTACCAGCACCAGCAGGGCCAAAGGGTAAATTGGTGATTTGTGGGTGTGATGTCGTGTGCAATGCATGCAATGGCTTTATAGTTTTAGATCTGCGAGGTCGGGTGTGGGGAGACCAATTATCATGGCAGCACTTTTTGTAGAAGAGCAGCAAAATGTTAGACTTCATTGCCACAGCGCTTTATATATCATACAAAAGTTCCTGCAACAATCCAATATAGCAGCAATATAACAGTCTGTTCCTCGTTAGTATAGTGGACAGTATCTCCGCCTGTCACGCGGAAGACCGGGGTTCGATTCCCCGACGGGGAGTTCTTTATGTTCTCCATTTTCAGAGGAACCCACCTGCCCCAAAACCCCCTTTCATTAACAGCCGATCAGAGACTGTTCTTCTGAAGGAAGCTGAGGGATTTTAATGTTTTTCATCTTTTATTGAGTCGATTTTAACTTTTGCAGTGATTTGCTGGTACGGGAACCTCAGCATCACTAATAAAGATCATTGGCACTAGCTTGCAGCAGCTTGACAGTGTTAATTAAGCAAGAGCCATTCAGAGGGCAAAGGTCAATAATGGCAGACCCACATCACCCTCTCCATGTTGAGGTTTACCTTTTCTAATGGCGCTTTTCCACTACACAGTTTCAGCACGACTCGGCTCGCCTCGACTCGGCACGGTTCCTTTTCCATTACAAAAAAGTACTTACTCAACGTGGGCGGGGTCGTCATAGCAACGGCTCCGCGAAGCTGCCGTGACTTCGTTTAATATACACGACAAAAAACACACAAACAATGGAGGACATTGAGGCGATGGTGTACTTGCTGCTGTATGAGGCTTTCTGTCTCACACAAAGCAAGAACATTGAGCCGTATGACTGTAACTATGGTAACGCTGCTGCCGGTGTTTAAAAATGCCGGGTTTGATTCTTGTGTGGGACGGCTCATGACTCTTCCAGCGACAACTACCAATCAGCGGCCGGCAGTCTGTTGACGTCACATTTAGTATCGGCTCGGCTCGCTTGGAACCTCACCAGAGCAGGTACTAAAAAAGTACCAGGTACCAGGTACTATCCCTGACGGAGACGCAAAAAGAACCGAGGCGAGGCGAGTCGTGCTGGAACTGTGTAGTGGAAAAGCGCCATAAGAGGGCCAAATCAAACAGCACCTCATATCATTTGTTCCCTCTGCTGTAGGGTTTCTAAATAAGCTTTAGGCTGGTGTTCCTGTACTCTGCATCCATGGTCATTATAACTCACCTGATGACACTTATTATTTATATTTATGTTTCTATGTACTGTACTGCTTTTTTGTTTTTGTGTTTGTTTTATGGTGTGAATTTGGTTGTCGACTGCTGTTGCAAATCAAATTACCCCTCGGGGACAATAAAGACTTTCTAATCTAGTCTAAATATGTATTAATAATATACTAAATAAGCCTGCAGCTCAGTGATTCGGTCCATGTGATCATTCATAGTCTTCACCTTCCTCGTTAGTATAGTGGACAGTATCTCCGCCTGTCACGCGGAAGACCGGGGTTCGATTCCCCGACGGGGAGTTCTTTATGTTCTCCATGTGGAACCTTTCATTGTGATAAATGTCTGCTACCATGAGGGATTTTGATGGCGCTGTTTACACTTTTCTAGAAGAGCAATAAAATGTTAGACTTGCCACAGCGCTTTATATATCAGACAAAAGTTCCTGCAACTATCCAGTAAAGCAGCAATATAACGGTGTGGAATCTCTGTCTCTGCTGCCTACCTCACTTTTTCTTAAGGATGCTCAGATCTTTTGACATCTGTAGTAAGATGCTGCAGATGTTTTATCAGTCTGTGGTGGAAAGCGTGTTGTTTTATGCTGCAGTCTGCTGGGGAGGAAGCATCAGACACAGAGATGCAAGGCTCTGTGATTGGAGCCAGGTTGGACACACTGGAGGAGGTGGTGGAGAGATGCACTGTCAAGATGTTCGAGGCCATCTTGAATTACCGGGATCATCCGCCAGACAACATCTTTATGGACCAAAAACACAGCAGTGGACGGCTCCTCTTTCTCCGTAGCAGGACGGGAGAGATTTAAAAGATCCTTCGCTCCTACAGCCATCAGGCTCTAATTCTTCAATAATTTACAGAAGAGCTAACAGGCTAATTGAAATTCTCCTCTGGGATAAATAAAGTAATATTGAATTTTGAATTTGACTGTCTCATTCATGACCAAACTCTTGCAGGACACTTTTGGACAGGTGTTGCAGTCTGGCTCCATGTCCAGCTATGCCATCATGAATGAGAACTGAATGATTGCTTCCTGGGTAATGGTGCAGCAGGAGGCAGAGAAATCCCTTGAACCCATGCACCAGGGTTTATTACAGGGTTTTATACAATGATGCAGGGATGGAGAAGGCCAATTACCACTGGGTCAACAGGTGAGAAACATCAGTATCAGCTTTCACTCTCACTCATAACATTCATCACATTTATAATAATAATTTCCTGCTCCTTGTGTTCAGAGATTGCTGCGCACCATTTAGACTCCCTGAGCTTCACCATGGAGATCACCTCAACTGAGATGCCTGGAGGACCGCACAGTCTATCATTACTGAGGCCACTGATGGGTCTCTGGAGAACACCTGTGCATCATGTACAGCTAAATGTTCTCAAAGTATTAAAAGTAACGAATGAATCAGAATTGTGCCAAAGTACAATCTTTAAATATGTATAAATAACATGTTAGATAAGCTTGCAGCCCAATGTTTGGGCCCATGTGATCCTGAATAGATCTTCACCTTCCTCGTTAGTATAGTGGACAGTATCTCCGCCTGTCACGCGGAAGACCGGGGTTCGATTCCCCGACGGGGAGTTCTTTATGTTCTCCATATGGAACCTTTCATTGTGATAAATGTCTGCTACCATGAGGGATTTTGATGGCGCTGTTTACACTTTTCTAGAAGAGCAACAAAATGTTTGTTCCTAAAATTATTCACAACTCTTATACATCTAATTTTACATGATTAGACTTTATTGCTACAGCACTTTATATATCGGACAAAAGTCCCTGCAAGTATCCAATATAGCAGCAATACAACAACATCAAGTGACAGACAGCAGTGCAAACTCAGGCCTTTTCAGTGACACCTGCTGTTTAAGGCAGCTGTGACTGTGGGTTGCTCTGTACCAGCACCAGCAGGGCCAAAGGGTAAATTGGTGATTTGTGGGTGTGTGATGTCGTGTGCAATGCATGCAATGGCTTTATAGTTTTAGATCTGCGAGGGAGACCAATTATCCTGGCAGCATTATTGGCTATGCGTGTGAATTTTGCCCGATTGGGAATGGATAACATGTTAAAGAAGCAGGTGGAACAGTTCAGTGGGATGGGCTGAATAATAATGGTATTGGAGGTATGGATGGGGGCGAAGTCATAGGTGTACCAAGCGTAGAGAGAAGAGAGTCTCTCCTGATTGAGCTATTGTTGCTATACTGTTTGGACAGCAGGGGGCTTGGGTTTACCATATTTTTAAAGCAATCCACCTGGGTAGATGGGAACACTGCCAGGTGCCTCCAATTTAAGATCAAGTGGGATTCATCATTCAGCACACCTGGGTAAGAGCGGATTTGGGTATTTAGGAACATTTGGTGTTTATTTTGCAATCTCAGTTTGATGCCACAGTCAGACAGTCATCACATCTCCTGCTGTCCAGCCTGTGGTAGATGAAGAAGGTAAGTAGTTTAAAATATTTACACTTCTAACATGAATTGTTTCAGCAAGACGAGTCCTCTGCCAACAATCAGATTGTTTGATAGCTTTAGTTACAGATGCACACTGGAAAATATGTGTGATAGGGCTGTGGCACTGTCCAACTTATTAGGAAGAACTGTGCAATATAGCCTGATCCAATACAACAGTCACACTTCTATGATGCTTATACATTTTCAGTTTTTGTTAACATTGTCAGAAAGGTGATAGTGTTGTTCCTAATATTTAGTTTGTTCACTCACTCATAACATTAGATGGACAAAGAATTACAACATGTTTCAATATCATGCACTGCAGTACACCATCACCGACTATGACCTAACAAAACTATATTTGTATGTACAAGTCTTAAGTTTTATATTCAAGGTGAGCACATGCACTTTCCCCTTGGAACAGATGAATCAAGAAATAGTTGTCTTGTATCATTCTGCACAGTGTAGCTCAACAGCGAAACAAACACTTGGTTGGATTTAAAAATAAAAAGAACTTATTTCAGTCATGTTGTCGTCCTTTTTGGAGGTACAGTGATTATTCTAACTTCAGGAATTCATTATTAAAGAAGCAATACATCTTGGTTGTTTCTCATTTTAAATATTAATGACTGAAAAAGCAACAATCAAAATAAAAAATGTTTGTTAGGTATTCTGTAAAGGTTTAGCAGTTAAGACTCAAATGTTGCAAAATCCTGATTGGTGCACAAAGGTAGAAGAAAATAAAATGGTGTTTCTGTAGGACCCCATTACTTGCATTAAAAAAAAAAAAAAAAACTGAGATGTGTTCAGGGCCTTTTCTTAAAGCTATGCATTTGTGTCACTTATGTATTTGCTGCAGAAAACATTGTGCAACCCAATGATATGCTTTTGACCTTTTCTTTGTCTTAGTTCACCATGATGCGTGCAGTCCTGAGTATCTGGATCTTATCAGCAGTGATCTGTGTGGCCACAGGTAAACGCAGTAAAGATGACATCAAGGTAAAACATCAGGCAGGAAAAGACATTGCACTGGACAGCAGTGCTGACAGCATCTCACTGGTGGCTTCAGCAAACAAAGAGTTTGCCTACCATCTGTACAGGAAGTTAGCAGCTCATGCTGACTCGCAAGGCAAGAATATCTTCTTCTCGCCTATTAGTGTGTCTGTTGCCTTGGCTGCCTTGTCTGTTGGAGCACGGGGGGAAACCCACCGGCAGATCTTCAGTGGTCTGGGTTTCACCAATCCCATACTGACGCAGACAGTTGTGGATCAGGTCTTCCATATGCTCCTTAAATGGGCAAATAATGCATCTACGAAAGACACCAGTCAAGGGACCGCTGTGTTCTTGGATAACAGCTTCAAGCCAAAGCTGGAGTTCCTGGACGTCTTAAAGAAGTCTTACTTTGCAGATGGGATTGAAGTTGACTTCACCAAAACCAAGGAGAGTGCCAATACTATCAATAAGTATGTGGAGGAGATGACCAATGGGAAGATCAATAAGCTGGTGGAAGACTTGAACCCAAACACAGTTATGTATCTCATCAGCTACATATACTACAAAGGTACATCAGATGTGATCTACTTTATTCCCTCATTCTTTTAAGGTCTCTTCTGCATTTCAGATAGTAGTTTGGAATTTTACACATCAGCCATCACTTGTTTTTATCTCTGCTCATCACTGTCTAACAGGAACGTGGCAAACTCCATTTGATCCTAAGCTCACCAAGGAGGACATGTTCACAGTTGATGAGAAGACCAAGGTTAATAATGGCACTGTTTATTGAGAACATATTTTATTACAATGACTAGAACTCAGCCACATTTGATTGGGTGCATCCTTCATACTTTGTTTCCCAACTGAGAGACTTGATGTTCAAATCCCTCCAGGTTCCTGTCCAGATGATGAACAGGGAGGAGGATTTCGATACCTATTATGACCCAGCAATTAAAACATCGGTGCTCAGTCTTCCCTTCAACAGCACTTCCTCCATGCTGTTGTTGTTGCCTGATGATATGGCAACACTGGAAAAAGCCATTTCTCCAAAACACATCACCAAATGGCTTAAGTCGATGAAGTCCAGGTTGGAAGAGTCTGAAATCATGCTTTTAATGTTCTTGTTTCTAATATGGAAGATTTGCTGTCAGATCAATCACTGTATGTTTGTCTATCTTACATTTTTAGGACCTATGATGTGTATCTTCCAAAGTTCTCCATCAAGACTACTTACTCCCTGAATGATGCGTTGACTGAAATGGGAATGACCAACATGTTTGGTGCTCAAGCAGAATTGAGCGGTATTTCAGAGGGGCAAAAACTGGCTGTGTCAAAGGTATGAATGGAGACTATTAACGCATATTTCCTTCTGTCGATTCTATCTAACCTTCATCTCACTCTGCCTCTATTTTACCCCCAGGTTGTGCACCAAGCCACTCTGGATGTTGATGAGGCCGGAGCCACTGCTGCAGCAGCTACAGGCCTCGACATTGTCCCTTTGTCCCTACATCACATCCCTGTCTTGAAGTTTGATCGGCCATTTATGGTCCTGATCATTGAGCCCAGCACAGAACACGTCCTCTTTATGGGCAAGATTATCAACCCAAACATCTGATGGAGTAAACTTTGTTAAGCACTGCTGTGGCATCATACATTAAATGCCTCACAAAACAACTTGGCTGTATGTTCTCTTGCTGTATAACTGAGTGTGTAGATAACAGTCTTATTGTTTGCAAGAGTTTTTATATATTTTTTTGAAGGTAAATGTCAAATAAAGGAACAAATATCACACATTTTGGATTTGACTCTGTTTGCTAGCTCTTGAAACGGAAGTACTGCCATAAAGGAAAACAGTGGTTTCATGAGCTGTACAGTTCTTTCTCAAGTCTGTTAGACTTCATGGATATCAATCTGTCCATTTAGGAACCACAAGTGACTGACTGAATTTCACCTGCTTTGGTTCAAATGAAATGTAACTGCTGCAAAGGGAATGGTTTAGCATGTGGTGGCCAGAGACTATTGCTGTACTTATCCTTCCTCACTATTCTGGACTTGTGTTCTACTAGTGAGGGGAAAAATAAACTAGACTAATGGTGCTTTTCCACTACACATTTCCAGCACGACTAGGCTCGACACGGTTCCAGAACAGACCTTTTCCATTACAAAAAAGTACCTACTCAACGTGGGCGGGGGTGTCATAGCACGGCTCCACGAAACTGCCATGACTCTGTTTTATACACGACACAAAACACAAACAATGGAGGCAGTGGTGTACTTGCTGCTGTATGAGGCTTTCTGTCACACACAAAGCAAGAAAATTGAGCTGTATAGCTGTCTATGGTTGTAACGCTGCTGCCGGTATTTAAAAATGCCGGACGGCTCATGACTCTTCCAGCGACAACTCTTCTGACCAATCAGCGGCCAGCAGTGTGTCGACGTCACATTTTAGTACCAGCTTGGCTCGCTTGGAACCTCACCAGAGCCGGTACTAAAAAAGTACCAGGTACCAGGTACTTTCCCTGATGGAGACGCAAAAAGAACCGAGTCGAGGCGAGGCGTGCTGGAACGGTGTAGTGGAAAAGCGCCATAACATAACTTGAGTCAAGCTGCCACTGGCCCACTCACTGCAAATATTGTATATTTAGAGTATTTACTTCTATAATACTGCCACCAATAATTTATGACTGACTTCAAAAGGACAACTGGTTTTCATTTAATCCACTGCAGGATGAAAATCAACTATTTTATGTAAGGTTGCTCATCTTGACGTGACAGTTAACTGTTTATGAGAAACCTTGTGAATACCAATTATAACATGTGACTCTAAGCACTATGTTTGTTACAACCAAAGGTTAACCCCTCGAGGAATATTACTAAGAACATTTACTTTGATTTAGGTTCTGTACTTCAATACAGTGTACTTTATGCTACATAATAAATCTAGTCCACTACAGTTCAGAGGTGACTATTTTTACCCCACTACAGTTTTCTGATGACAGTTTTTCACTTTAAATGTTTGCATAAAATAACAGAAGGACAAGCAGAGTGGAGCTGCGTCCATCCTTCTTTAGTTAATGACCATTTCTTTTGTTTTGCTGGTGGGGAACTGGTCTCTGGTGCCATGTGTGATTTAATGCTCTTGTACAACAGAAGATGGGAGAGGGGGGCAACTTACTGTCTTATCTAACCTACTAACCTTTCGGATGATTGGTAGTCTTTTTGTGGCTCCTTTTTTTTGGGTGTCATTTCACTGGTTAACACTGAATCTACTGTCTAGTGTCACTCTGAGGTATTTGAAGGTGTCCACTTTTTCAACGGTTTGGGTATCGATGTTGGACCAATTATCATTTCCTTTGCAAGTATAGTACTTTAATATGCATCAAGTCACACACCTGCAGCCCACTGATTGGGTCCATGTGGTCGCATTTTAGTCCACAGTCTTCCTTGTTAGTATAGTGGACAGTATATCTGCCTGTCAAGCTTTAGACCGGGGTTTGGTTCTCTGACTGGGAGTTCTCCTTCTGGTACTTTTCACTGTAGATGTGATAAATGTCTGTCACTATTTGAAATTAGATGTTTTTAGATGTTATTGTGGGAAAAATGGTAACGTTTTTTTTTAAAATGTTAAGGACAGCTATTTTGCTTGCTCTTCTAGAAAAGTGGAAACAGCGCCATCAAAATCCCACATGGTAGCAGACATTTATCACAATGAAAAAAAAACCTAAAGAACTCCCCGTCGGGGAATCGAACCCCGGTCTTCCGCGTGACAGGCGGAGATACTGTCCACTATACTAACGAGGAAGGCGAAGATCAATCAAGGATCACATGAACTCAAACATTGAGCTGCGGGTTTGTTTAAGCTTGCAGCCCAATGTTTGGGTGTATGTAATCTTGAATAGTAGTCACCTTCCTCGTTAGTATAGTGGACAGTATCTCCGCCTGTCACGCGGAAGACCGGGGTTCGATTCCCCGACGGGGAGTTCTTTTTGTTTTTAATGTGGTACTTTTAACAGTGAATGTGATAAATGTCTACAATAGATGTCCAAGAGTTGTAAAAAAAAATGTAAAGATTTAAAAAATGCTATCAAGAACAAACATTTTGTTGGTCTTCTAGCAAAAGTGGAAACCGCGCCATCAAAATCCCACTTGGTAGCAGATTTATCTCAATGAAAGGTTCCACATGGAGAAGACCGGGGTTCGATTCCCCGACGGGGAGTTCTTTTTGTTCAAAAAATGTTTGTTCTTGATAGCATTTTTAAAAATCTTTACAATTTTTTACAACTCTTGGACATTTATCACATCCACTGTTAAAAGTACCACATTAAAAACAAAAAGAACTCCCCGTCGGGGAATCGAACCCCGGTCTTCCGCGTGACAGGCGGAGATACTGTCCACTATACTAACGAGGAAGGTGACTACTACACAGGACTACATACATGCAAACATTGGCCTGCATGCTTAAATAAACCTGCAGCTCAATGTTTGTTAGTATGTTATTTAACGAGGAGTGGCGTGAACTGTCATGTGACCACGTGGGTCCAATCAGTGGGCTGCAGGTGTGTCTAACATATTATTTTATATATACTTCAGTGCTGTACTTGAGCGCAATTCTGTTGTAACCTAGTGCAATATAAATACACATGGAAACATGATTTAAAAGGAGTAGAATAAAATTGAAGGTAGAATGGAATAAAACATATTAAACAGGAGAATAAAAACTACATTGCAGTGTCAGATAAATGATAATAGTCCCAACTTTAATTTAATGAAAGTTAGTGGGAAACACAAGTCTTTGTTTGTTGTGTTATTTTCCCCTTTGAACAGACAGTGTAAACATGCTGTATGTAACAGACTGGCTGGATTAACTGCAGTACTGTGTTTCTGCCACTAGGTGTCACCAGTTAACCAGAGTATAAAATCAATGAATTAGACTGAACTGCAGCAGGAGGCTGTTATTAAGAAATGTACTTATACTCATAATACTTGTGTACTTTTACTGTAATACTTTAACTACATAACTCATAATACTGCAGTACTTTTATTGTAATTCTGCATACTACATCACTCATAATACTTGTTTACTTTTACTGTAATACTGCATACTACATCACTCATAATACTGCAGTACTTTTACTGTAATACTGCATACTACATCACTCATAATACTTGTGTACTTTTACTGTAATACTGCATACTACATCACTCATAATACTGCAGTACTTTTACTGTACTAGGATTTTTCATGCAGGACCTTTACTTTTAAAAAAGTATTTTTACATTACTGTGTTGGTACTTTTACATGATATCAGTGATTTTTTTTAAAAAGAAGGAAAAAAAGGTTTAAAATCAAAACATAGGCTGCTGAAAATCTGTCTGTCGCTCTAATTTACAGCCCGTCCTTGAACGCAGCGTTTTAAACATTCCGACAGTCCTGGAATGCAGCGCGTAATAGTACGTAGCAGTCACGTGATCGACGTACCAGAAACAAACATGGCGCGGCGGCGAAAGTGAGGAAAAACTCTACTGTGAGTATTTTAAAAACTGACATTTAATCGGTTATTTATTGAGTTTTAGCCGCAATTAAAAAACAACTAAAGAAATATTAAAAAACAGCAGCTGTGTAGTTTAATTAAACGGTTAATGACGGTTCGTTTCCATGCCAACCATGTCCTCCTCGTTGATTTTAGGAGATAAAAGTATCATGAAGTGTGTTTTTCTGTCTGTAATGATTCCTCCTGTTCATACTGAACATTAAATGGAATATTTAAATAAAACCAAATCCACAGTCCTCCTTCTGTGGAAACATGTATTTAAAAGTTTAAACTGAAGCTAATATGAAGCTTCAGCCGTCTGAAAGACAGAAAGAAAGAAAGAGGAGAAGGAAGATGAGAAGAGAAAGAACAAGGAGGATGAGGAAGAAGATGAAATAAAGACAGAAAGAAAGGAAAAGGAGGAGAAATAACAACAAGGAGGAGGACGATTAGAAAAGAAAGAAGGAAAGAAAAAGAACAAGAAGGAAGACGATGAATAAAAGAAAGGAGGAGGGTGAAGAAGAAATAAAGAAGGAAAGAAGAAGAAGAATCCAATCCAACTTTATTTGTTAAGCACTTTTAAAACAACCAAAGTGCTGTACAGAAGAAAAAAATATGAGACATAACAGCTCACATGAGGCCAAACTTACATATACACACACATATTACATTACAAGGAGGAGGAGGAGGGAGAAGAAATAAAGAAAAGGAGGATGAGGGAGAAGAGGAAAGAAAGAAGGAGAAGAAGAGGAAAGCAAGAAAAAAAGGAGGATGAGAAAAGAAAGAAAGGAGGGAGACAAGGAAAGAGAACAAGGAGGAGGAAGATGAAGAAAGAAAGAAAGAAAGGAGGATAAGGGAGAAGAGAAAGTAAAGAAAGAAGATGGAGGAGGAAGATGAGGAAAAGAGGTGGAGGAAGATGAGAAAGGAAAGAAAGGAGGAGGAAGATGAGGGAGGAGAAGGAAGATGAGGAAAGGAGGAGGAGGGAGAAGAGGAAAGAAAGAAAGAAGAAGAAGGAAGAAAAGGAAAGAAAGAAAGGGGGAGAAGAAGAAAGAAAGGAGGAGAAGGAAGATGAAATAAAGACAAAGAAAGTAAAGAAGGAGGAGGACGATGATAAAAGAAAGAAAGGAGGAGGAAGAGGAAAGAAAGAAAGAAAGAAGGAGGAGGAAGATTAGAAAAGAAAAGGAGGAGGGAGATGATCGAGGAAAGAAAGAAAGGAGTAAATGAGTAATCACATTTGTGGCAGGAAGTGCATCATAGCTTCAACAGGAAGTGCATCATAGCTTCAACAGGAAGTGCATCATAGCTTCAACAGGAAGTGCATCATAGCTTCAACAGGAAGAGGCGGGACCAGAGGCCAATTAAGAGCAGCTGGTAGTTTGGAAGTTAATCACAGAGACAAAGAGACTCGAACTCATGAGGACTTTGGGACAAATAATAATGTTTTTAATTAATATTGTTCTGTAGCTAGAGAGATAAACTCAGATACAAACGTCTTTTTCATGTTTTAAAGAAAAGAACGACAGAGTTTTAACTTAAGAGTATCTTCTTTTTTATTTAAAGATGACACCTAAAATTCATCTCATGCTGGTAGGAAACAACAAGAGGAAGAATCTAGATACTGTGACTCTATATTTAAAGTGTGTGTGTGTGTGTGTGTGTGTGTGTGTGTGTGTGTGTGTGTGTGTGTGTGTGTGTGTGTGTGTGTGTGTGTGTGTGTGTGTGTGTGTGTGTAGGTCAGCATGGCTCTGAGGAGGCATATCAACAAAGACGTTCCCTCTGAAAGCCAACAGATGGATGAAGACGGTCAGGACGACGACGAGCTCGACGACGGAGACGACAAGGTGAAGAAACGCCAACTTTTAAGTTTTATTATTCAACTTTATCTGACTGTTAATTATAAGAAAAAAAGGGATGTATGTTTTAAAATACATTTCCTACAGACTGGTGAAAGCTCCTCAGGGAATAACAGCATCTAAATTCAATCAATCTTTATTTATAAAGCGCCAAATCACAACAAAGTCATCTCAAGGCTCTTTACACATAGAGAGAGGAGAGGGGAGGGAGGAGAGGGGAGGGAGGGAGGAAGGAGAGGAGAGAGAATGAGGAAGGAGAGGAGAGAGAGAGGAAGGAAGGAAGGAAGGAAGGAAGGAAGGAAGGAAAGGAGAGGAGAGAGGAAGGAAATAGAGAGAAAGAGGAGAGAGAGAGGAAGGAGAGGAGAGAGTGAGGGAGGGAGGAAGGAGAGGAGAGAGAATGAGGAAGGAGAGGAGAGAGAGAGGAAGGAAGGAAGGAAGGAAGGAAGGAAGGAAGGAAGGAAGGAAGGAAGGAAGGAAAGGAGAGGAGAGAGGAAGGAAATAGAGAGAAAGAGGAGAGAGAGAGGAAGGAGAGGAGAAAGAGAGAGAGGAAGGATAGGAGAGAGAGAGAAAGAAAGAAAGAGGGGGAGAGAGAGGAAGGAGAGGAGAGAGGAGCGGTTGGAGTAAAGAGGAGGGAGAGAGAGAGAGGAAGGAGAGGAGAGAGAGGAAGGAGAGGAAGGAGAGGAGCTCAGTGCATCATGGGAGTCGGAGTCCCCCGGCAGTCGAAGCCTATAGCAACATAAACTGACTTTCCTTTGTTTTTATATCCAGGATGAGTTCTCGACATCTCTTCTCTCAACGTTATCAACAAGAGGAACACGCAGGAAGGAGCGGGAACAAAAGTCAAAACCCAAAGGTTAGTTCACCTGCTCGTCTACAGATAACTGTCTGTTTGTTTGGTGCTGAGCAGGAAGTGAACAGTGAGGTTTTTTTGCAGCTTTTTACTCTGAAAACGACGCTATGAGATACAATACATTATACTTTATTGTCCTGCTTAGGGAAATTTGTCTTGGACTCAGCAGCTGCACCATAAATACCTTCACAGCCCAACAATCACACAACAGTATTGCACATATCCCATAATATTACACATAAATACACCAATGGAAGAAACGCATGCTAAAAGATCACCAAAATAAAAAGCACTATAAAGTTATTGCGCAATCTTCGGCCTCAAGCAGCATTGTTTAGGAGTTTGATGGAGGTTGGAACAAATGAATGAGTTTACAGTTAGTGTCTCTATATCGTCTGCTGGAGGGTAGGAGCTCATATTATGGGATGGATCAGTCTCTATCCTCTGGGCTTGTTTAAGAACAGTTTGTTCATAAATAGACGGCAAGGTCTGAAAGTCACTTCTTCCTATCAGCTTCATGGCCGTGTGCACCAGACGAGAGAGTTTAGTTTTCAGTTGTGCAGTAAGGTTGTGATACCAGGCTGACATCACATATCGCAGTGGTTCTCAAGCTGTTTTAAGCTGTTAAATTACACTTTAATAAACTTTTAAAGCCATTAAACTTCCACTAATTAACTTACTGAGGTATCTGACAGGCAGGATTTTGCTAACCTGACTTTTGGTTTCTGTCTAACCCTCCTGTTGTCTTCGAGTCAAGGAAGGGAGAAAGGATGGAAGTAAGAAAAGGAGGGAGGATGGAAGAAAAGGAGGGGGAAAGGAAAGGATGGAGGAAACAAGGAAGGAAGGAAAGAAGGACATAGGAAAGAAGGAAGGGAAGAAGGTGGGGGCAGAAAAGAAAGAGGAGGAAGGAAGGAGGGAAGGGAGGAAAGGAAAGAAGGAAGGATGGAGGAAAGAAAGAAGGAAGGTAGGAGGGAGGAAAGAAGGATGGAAGGGAGGAGGAAGCAAGGAAGAAAAGGAGGGAGGATGGAAGAAAAGAAGGAAGGAAAGGACATAGGAAAGAAGGAAGGGAGGAAGGTGGGTCTAGGAAAGAAAGAGAAGGAGGGAGGAAGGAAGATAGGGGGATGGAGGAAGGAAAGAAAGGAAGGAAAGGGAGGAGAGAAGGAAGGAAAGAAAGAAGGAAGGACAGACGGAAGGGAGGAAAGAAGGAACAGTCAAAACAGACGGGGTCAGTTTGACCCGGGAGGACGACACGAGGGTTAATGTGACTTTGTGTCTGCTGCTCTCAGAGATGACGGAGGAGGAGATGATGGACTTGGCTCTGCGTCTGAGCGAGCAGGAAGCCAGCGTCACTGCGCTGCAGCAGCAGGAAGAGGAAGAAGCTGTGATGAAGGCCATCCAGGAGAGCGTGAGTACAAGAGGGGATGCTTTTATTTTCTAGAGGGTTTATAGCTGGGGGGACAAATGAAAGGAAAAAGCAACAAAGTGTCTTAGTAAGGTGTTGGGCTGCTTGTTATTGATTCTGCAGCCTGTGAGCTCTACTGGAGGGATGAACAGCATTCCTCTAATAGATGTTAGATAGTTGCTGCCCCAAGTGGAGGAGTTTAACCCTCCTGTTGTCCTCGAGTCAAGGAAGGGAGGGAGGAAGGAAGGGAGGAATGAAGGAGGGAGGAGGGAAGGAAGGTAGGAAAGGAGGGAGGGAGGAATGAAGGAAGGGAGGAATGAATGAAGGAAGGAGGGAGGGAGGAAAGGAAGGTAGGAAAGGAGGGAGGAAGAAGGAAGGTAGGAATGAAGGAGGGAAGGAAGGAGGAAAGGATAGAAGGAAGGTAGGAAAAGAATGAAGGAAGGTAGGAGAGGGGGAGGGAGGGAGAAAGGAAAAGAGGAAGGAAAGACAGGGAGGGAGGAAGGAAGGGAGGAATGAATGAATGAAGGAAGGAGGGAGGGAAGGTAGGAAAGGAGGGAGGAAGGGAGGAAAGGAGGGAGGAAGGATGGAAGGGAGGAATGAATGAAGGAAAGGAAGGTAGGAAGGAAGGATGGAAGGGAGGAATGAAGAAGGAAGGTAGGAAAGGAGGGAGGAAGGTAGGAAGGGAAGAAGGAAGGACAGAGGAAGGGAGGAAGGAAAAGAGGAAAGAAGGAACAGTCAAAACAGATTTTCCTTTTTAAGGTTTATCAGCAGCATATTAAACATGTTGTAGGACAGCTTTTATTTTGAAAAATTCAAGTTTTAGTTAAGTTTCCTGTGTCATTAATGCTAAAAGTTTATGTTGAGAGCTCAAAAAAAGAACTTAATCAGCTCTGTTGCTTTTCTATTTGATATAAATGAGTTCTGAAGTATGAAACTACAGTTCCCATAATGCTTTGGGACACCTTTCCTCATTGAGCTTCATCTCCTTTTTATTTGCTCAGCTGCTTGTTGTGAATCTGTGTTTATTATTTTCTTCTTCTCTCTCTCTTTCTCTCGTAGATGAGCCAGTCTCAGCCGAGTCCGTCCTCCCAGACTCAGATCCTGCTTCCTGCAGCCGAGGCGTCGCTCAGACTCTGCTCCCGACGGAAACTCCTATACTCCAACGGAGAGACGGAGCCGGCATCAGAGGAGAGATCAGGTGAGACGATGCTGAGCTCAGTCTGCAGGAAGCGACGTCATCACGAGAGAATAAAGAAACATCTGACTGAGAGAGACGGATATTAACAGATGGTGTTTTACCTTTTTATCTTCTATGTTTTAATCAGTTTTTATTGTTTATTTCTAGTGTTAGGGTCCTTCTTACTAACACACAGGCTCAACTAGAGACCAGAGCACATGGAAAATACGCTTAGATTTCAGAATGAACCATAAAAAAATTGTTTATTTCTAAATCAACAATGAAAAACAAGAAGTAACAAATGAAAAGAAGAGGGAGATCCCAGCCGAAGTAAACAAAAGATAAAGAAGAAGAAGTTACTGAGCCGTCACACACCAGCTATTCCCCCCCTAAACTATAAAAAAAGAAAAAATAATCTACTCTAATTCAACCAAACAAACAAAACGATAACTAGACGACGTGGCAGTCGGGTTAAACTCTTCCTACTCCTCTTTAGATCCTCTCTCAGATGATTCCTTCTTTCCTCTGTCCTTCCTCCCTTTCCTTCCTTCCTTCCTCCCTCCTTTCTTTCCTCCTTCCTCCCTTCTTTCCTCCGTCCTTCCTTCCTTTCCTCACTCCCTTCCTTCCTTCTCTCCGTCCTCCCTTCCTTCTTTCCTTCCTCCCTTCCTTCTCTTTCTTTCCTCCCTCCTACCTTCCCCCTTCCTTCTTTCCTCTGTCCTTCATACCTTCCTTCTTTCCTCCGTCCTTCCTTCCTTTCCTTCCTCCCTTCCTTCTTTCCTTTCCTTCCTCCCTCCTTTCCTTCCTTCCTTTCTTCTCGCCTTCCTTCATTCCTTCATCCCTATCTCCTTTCCTTCCTTCCTTCCTTCTTCCCTTCTTTCCTTGACTCGAGGACAACAGGAGGGTTAAAAGCTCAGTTTAAGTCAAGTTAAAAAAGCAACTGATCATTTAATAACATTATTCTCTGTAATAGTTATATTCTAAGTTGTTGTTTTCTCTTCCTACCCCTCCTCAAATCCTCTCTCAGATGATTTCAGTTACTCTCAGGTACAGAACAGTATTGCATTGACTTAAAAACAATAAAAAAAAAGCTCTTTTCTGAATTATTGAGACAGGCTACTTCTAAATCCTCCCACCTGCAAGTAACGTTAAGCTGCCATTGCTGCTCCTAATCGAAGTAAACGTATTTCAGTCACGCCAGAAAAAAATAATAATTAAAAAAATCTGTTTAAAGGTAAGGTTTGTAGTGTTGTAAAGCTAGCAAGAGAGCTAGCAAGATTTGAAAATAGCACCTCCTCCTGCCTCTAAGTTCCAACCAGACGGGGAGTTCTGGTCCTCTGAAATGAAGCCAACACGGAAGTAACTTAAAACTGCATTCTATAAAAAGGCCACCAGGGGGCGACCGTTTTGGTGTCAAAAGGACTTCCGTCTCTATACAAGTCAATGGAGAATTCACCAACTTCTCACTTGATTTCTAACCTCAGTAAACGTTTTCAAAATGTGTTTATGGTCTCAATCGCTAGTTTAAAGCCTTCTTCAATGCAGTATGATGTTCATTTGGGACATTTTGGCCTCCCTGATTTTATATGTGACGATAAAGCAGGGTATGCATTAGGGCGTGGCTACGTCGTGATTGACAGGTTGATTGGTTCACAGGTTCAGGAGGGCGCCTCATGCTCCTCCTGATGCCCATATAAGTAGAATCCATGTTTTTATTTTTCCCAGCATGCACCTGAAATTTTCAAGATGGCGCTGCTCAGATCCGATACTATTGGCCTCCGAGCAGCAGTCCACAAACCAATGGGTGACGTCACGGATGTTACGTCCATTTTATATACAGTCTATGGTTCCACCCTGCTGCTCCCCCTCCCGTCAGTGAGTCCGTCCAAGCCACGCCCCCACAACCACAGTCCTGTGGCTGTCACAGATGTCTTTTTTTTTTTTTCGTTCCTTTTTCTAAAGTCATAATGTATTGATACCTCTGATAATAAAAGGACCATTTCACCCAGTATAACAAAAAGTGCTTCTGAACAACATAACATACCCTAACTTTTAAGAACATAATCTTTCCTGTTTTTCTGAGTCGTTTCTGAATTAATAAGATGCCCCACTTCTAAATCCTCCCACCTGCAAGTAACATGAGAGAGTGAGACTTAGCAGCAGCAAGCAGAGCCCATCACCTCCGCTACAGGGCCGCATGTAACATCTTCTGAATTGAGAAGAATCAGATGAACTGAAATCCCTTTCTGACATGCTTCATTTTTATTTTATTCACAGGAGCAAAGAAACCCAGAGGTGAGAATAACAACAGGAACAAAAAGCGGAAAAGAAAAGAAGAAGAAGAAGGAAGTCGTCTCTCTCCTCTGCCGGAGCTGCCGGATTTATCTCAGAGTCAGAAGATCAGCTCTCAGGTTTCATCCTGCAGCTCCGAGTCCGTCTGTGTGCTGCTCGACTCTCCGCAGGTCCGTTTATTAAAGTTTCATTACTGATGAGTCTGTTGGTGGTTAAACATGAGTCTAAAGTGATGTTTAAATTATTAGTTTCTTCTTCTGTGATCAACAGTTTAAAACAATACAACAAGTTTTAACATTTATCAGTGATGTAAAACAGAAGAATTTGGCTTTTCTTTTATTTGATAGAAGAAGCTGCAGAGAAACACATGAAGTGATATTTGCTGTTTTTGTGTTTTTTAAATGCCGTCTTTAACCTTCGTATCGGCCTCCCGTCTGTTTTGACTGTTCCTTCTTTCCTCCCTTCCTTCCTTCCGTCTGTCCTTCCTCCCTCGCTCCTTCTCTTTCTTTCCTTCCTCCGTCCTACCTTCCTTCCTCCCTCCTTTCCTTCCTTCTTCCTCCCTTCCTTCTCTTTCTTTCCTACCTTCCCCCTTCCTTCTTTCCTCCGTCCTTCCTTCCTTTCCTTCCTCCCTTCCTTCTTTTCTTTCCTCCCTTCCTTCCTCCTTCCTTCCTTCTTCCCTTCCTCCTTCCCTTCCTCCCTCCCTCCTCTCTTTCCATCCTTCCCTCCTTCCTTTCTCCCATCCTTCCTTCCTTCTTCCCTTCCTTCCTTGACTCTAGGACAACAGGAGGTTTAAAAGCTCAGTTTAAGTCAAATTAAGAAAACATCTGAGCAACTGAACATTTAATTACATTATTCTAAGTTTTCAGTTTTCAGCCAAATCTCACGAAGCTTTAACATCCGTTTGTGTGTTTTTCTTCTGTGATCAACAGTTTAAAACAATACAACAAGTATTAACATTTATCAGTGATGTAAAACAGAAGAAATCATCACAGTGGAAAAGTTAAAACAAGTCATTTTTTTGCTATTTTTACTTAAATAATTGCCATTAAATAAATTAAACCTTCGTGTCGTTCTCCCCGTCTGTTTTGACTTTTCCTTCTTTCCTCCCTCCTTCTCTTTCTTCCCTTCCTTCTTTCCTTCCACCATCCCCCTTTCTTCCTTCTTTCTTTCCTCCCCCTACCTTCCCCCTTCCTCCTTTCCTTCCTTCCTCCCTTCATCCTTCATCTTTTCCTTTCTCCCTCCCTCCCTCCCTCCTACTTTCCTTCCTTCCTTCTTTCCTCCGTCCTTTCTTCCTTTCCTTCCTTCCTTCTTTCCTTTCCTTCCTTCTTTCCTTTCCTTCCTTCCCTCCTTCCTTCCTCCCTCTTTCCTTCCTTCTTTCTCCTTTCCTTGTTTCCTCCCTCTCCTCTTTGTTTCCTTCCTCCCTTCCTTCTTTCCTCCCTACCTCCTTTACTTCCTTTCCTTCCTCCTCCCTTCCTTTCCTTCCTTCTCTCCTCCCTTCCTTCCCTCCTCCTTCCCTTCCTCCCTCCTTTCCTTCCTCCTTTTCCTACTCCCTTCCTCCTTTCCTTCCTTCTTCCCTTCCTTCCTTGACTCGAGGACAACAGGAGGTTTAAAAGCTCAGTTTAAGTCAATTAAGAAAACATCTGAGCAAACTGATCATTTAATTACATTATTCTAAGTTAGGGTTAGGGTTTTCAGTTTTCAGCCAAATCTCACGAAGCTTTAACATCCGTTTGTGTGTTTTTCTGACTCAGAGCTGCGACTCCACTCAGATCGACGACTGTCATCTCGGTAAATCTCCCGTCTTCCCGTTGACCGGCTGCAGAGCCGAGGTTCTGGTCCCTCGTCTGGACCCCGACACGCTGCAGACCTGCAGGAGCTCCGGCTTCGTGTTGTGCTCTCAGGACAGTTCCAGCCCGACCCAAAAGTCTCCGTCTGCTCAACGCACGAGTCCAACATTTCCCAAAATCCCCGGCGGCGTCGCTTTGCCCGAGAGCACGGCGCCTCGTAAAAGCCCCGTCTTCTCAGAGACTGGAGACGGTGAGCAGAGTCCGGAGTATTTAAAAAGTCCGGTGTTTGGCAGGAACACTCAGCATGAGACGCTTCCAAGTGCCTGCAAAGCAAGCAGTGAAAACTCAGGGTTCATGTTCTCCTCTCAGGAGAGTTTGTGCTCCTCTGTGAGGCCGACTTCCTGCCGCTCCAGGAGCCCCGTGTTCGTAGCATCACTGAAAAGCCCCGTCGCCTCGGAGACGGAGCGAGGACCGGACGGACCGACGGAGCGGAGACGAGACGTCGATCCTGATCCTGCAGAGCTGAGAGAGTCGAGCAGGGACGAGAATCCAGCCAACGACTTTAAAGATGCTTCTGTGTGTCTGCAGCAGGTCAGTTAATCATCTCATGCTTTTATTCTGAAGATTAAAGCCTCAGCTCATTATTTATTAATGCATCTGCAACTTTCCGTACAAGCGTTGTAGCTCAAAGTGCTTTACAGAGAAAAATAAAAATACAATAAAAACAGCAAATAAAACATAAGTTAAAATGACTGGTTAAAAGCCAGATTAAATGTTTTCTGCTGAGGTTTAAAAATGTTCACATGGCTCACATCTCTTATAGCTTTAGGCAGCGGCGGAGTGAGGCCTTGAAATCCACCGGGAATCTTTTCACCGGCCCCGGTGTAATGTCCCAACTGGTTTTCAATTTAACTGTTTTCCTTACCGAACAGCTCCAGCTGTGTTGCGCTTCCGTCAGCAGATTCGTCACAAATATACAGCCAGCATATTACTGGAGATTTTTAAGCAATTATATTATCATCTCACTTTCAGAAACATATTCGCTGCAGTAGATGTGAACTGCGACTTGAAAAACTTTTTTTCAACTTTGTTCATTCATTGGATGAGCCCTTTTCTCCCAGCAGGCCGTGCTGCATTCTACATTTTAAGAACAAATAAAGAAAATAATATATTGCAGTTATAATTTTTAAATATGCAACCATGGAAGTTGTAGAATACTGAAATAGGAGTTGATGAGAACGAACCAGACCACAAGAGTGAGCATGACTGAGAAATGCACAACAAGAAAGCGACATAAATACTTCATGGATTACACTGAACAGATATATAAGTCGTGTAGTTTTCTCAGTATTTTGTGGTATCGGTGTCACCCGCACCCACATTGCATGACTGAATATTGACTGGCTGATGACAGTAGAGGAGCCGCACGCTTGCGACGGCCAGTCTGCGGAGTATTCATGACGTCGCCTACCGGTCAATTGTCCCGTCTCTCCAGATAGCCACCCTGCCTTTTGGCTTTATGTAGAATATTCCATAATAAATTAAATAATAAAATGATTGTTCAGCCCGACTGTCTGACCAGCAGAAAGAATAGTGAGTTATAGTTTGCAGCTTTTTGTTTGAGACTTCTTGCAGTATTTCCTCGTCTTTTCTTAATTTCCTTTTTTAAATTTTTTTATGTTTTCTTCCTGCTTTTTAAACGTAGGACAGAAAGACAGATCTTAATCCAGACGGCAGATCTAAGGAGAGCAGCGTGCCGATCCAGTCAGGTGAAGTTAAAACATCACATCAGGAAGTCGTCGGCTGAGAGGAGACGTTCATCTTTGACTGATGATGTTTTATTTTATTTTATTTTATTTTAGATGCAGACAAGCTGAAAGAAACATCTGCAGACTGGAACTGTGCAGCTGAGTCTGAGCTGACCAGTGACATGACGCTGCACTGGTCTGAAGAGGACGACGATGTGACGGTAATGATGATTATTAATCATTTTTATTAGTGTTGCACTTTTCAAGCTTTGAGCATAAACTGCTGCTCAGATTAAAGAATGACTGCAGATGTAAAAACAGTAAAAAGCACAGCCAAAACAGCATAAAAGTATCTGAAAGGTAAAACTAAGTCTAATGCTAGTTGTAAGAAGGTGAGGTTTTGGCCTTTTTAGTAGAGCTCACTCACTCACTCAATTCCTGATATCAGATCAATTAATTTTTGGGTTGAGGCTTTAATGGGATTTAAAACATCACCTGATTCATTCTGTAAGTGACACATAATACTTAAAATACCTTCAATCATCCAGCTATTGTTATCTTTTCATTTACAGTCAAATAAATGTGTTACATCACATTTTAAAGCAGTGTGTTTTTAAATCATTTCCATGCCGTCTTCTCTGTGGTTGCAGCCGGTCGGCTCTCCCAGTCCGGTCTTCCCAGAGGAGAGACTCGTTCACCAGGCAGACGACCAACCGGCCGCCTCCATGAACCACGTTACGACTGCAGCTTCACCAGGGACCAACGGACCCAACCGAGGGTCAGAGTTTAAATTATTATACTTACATCAACAAGCTCAAAGCAGGACGTTGAACCTCCACATGTTCTGAAGCTGCCAGGTTCTTGTCCCCTACTGGCAAGAAATACAGTATTATTCCTCTCAGATGTGACACTATTTACTGTACATGGGTGATATCCAGTTAGATAGATGGAGTAATAACGACAAGAAGAACTATTGAAGAGTGGATAGAAGTAATACATAACATTTATATTATGGAGCGATTATGTCATTTACTCTCAGGTTCCAAAAAGAAAGATTTTACCTGATTTGGACCAAGTGGAACGAGTGCATGAAACCAGTTAGATCAGATTTTAATTGACTTGACAAGATTAACGGATTTATGCATTAGTCATGATAGGAAATGTAGGTATGGACATCAATAAGAAACAATGTATAAGTAAGTTTCTGTTTGATCTTGTTTTATGTTTGCATGAATGTAGATATACATGTATAGAAGTCTGGTGGAGTAAACAGCTTCCCATGTTTGACTAAATATGAGTTAACTATGCCCTATTGTTTCCAAAAAGAAAAGAAAAAACTTTGGAAAGGCAACATTTGGATAATTGAAGAATGTAAAGTCTCAAAAATATGTTTGGTGACGTTATCAGAAGTACAGCTACAACTGTGTGAGACGATATGTAAGAATGTACTTGCCAAAATAAAATAAACATTTTAAAAAGGAAAATGTTTAGGGGGGAATTAACAGAAAACTACATAAAAATGTATCTTATAATCTATAAATTATTATTTTAGCAATCAAAAAGCCAAACTTTCTCTGGTTTCAGCTTTTTAAATTAGACGATTTGCTGCTTTTTTCTGTTTTATATCATTGTAATTTGAATCAAGGCTGAAAAAATAACTATGTTGGCAATTATTTTAAGAAAGAGCTAAACCTGTACTTCAGACGAAATGTAGTTCCTTCTCTGATTGACTGAATGTACAATGAACTACAAATATGGCTGAAAAACAGAAATAAGTAAGTTGTATCTAATCTTCCTCTTCTCCTCTTATTCCTGCAGGAGTGTCGATGATCAGAACAGCTCGAACAAACGCATCTCACTCAGACCTTCTACCTCTACTTCTTCTTCTACGTCTACGCAACCGCAGCCGTTCTCCACCACAGAGCAAGAACCACAGCAGCCAATCAGCAGCCAGGGAGGCGAAGGTAGAGGCGCAGCAGGCGGGTCGACGGTTCACTACTACTGGGGGATTCCCTTCTGTCCGCGAGGCCTCGACCCCGACTCATACACACAGGTCAGCATCTGTTTATTATTAATAAGGAATCTGCTCGTGGTTCATTCTTAAGATAATTATTGAGCAAAAATGCCATAATTCTCTAGTTTCAGCCTCTTAAATATGAGGATTTTCTGCTTTTCTGTGTTTTTGTATAAGCAAAAAATATAAGCACAACTTTTGTTTTTGCTCCATTTTTCATGAGCTGAACTCAAAGATCTAAAACATTGTCTTTATACATTTATACATACTATTTCTCTCAAATATTGTTCACAAATCTGTCTAAATGTGTGTTAGTGAGCACTTCTCCTCTGCAGAGATAATCCATCCCACCTCACAGGTGTGGCATATCAACATGCTGATTAGACAGCAGGAATATAGCACAGGTGTGTGTTAGGCTGGCAGCAATAACAACACTCTGAAATGTGCAGTTTGGCTTTATTGAGGAGGTCGGAGGGGGGGTCAGAAAACCAGTCAGTATCTGGTGTGACCACCATTTGCCTAGTCCTAACCCTACTAACCCATCTCCTTCACATAGAGTTGATCAGGTTGATAGTGGCCTGTGAATGTTGGTCCACTCCTCTTCAATGGCTGTGTGAAGTTGCTGGATATTGTTAACAGGCCACAATCAACAACCTGATCAACTCTATGCAAAGGAGATGGGTTAGCAGGGTTAGCAGGGTTATCCCCCCCCTCCGACCTCCTCAATAAAGCCAAACTGCACATTTCAGAGTGTTGTTATTGCTGCCAGTCTAACACACACCTGTGCAGTATTCATGCTGTCTAATCAGCATGTTGATATGTCACACCTGTGAGGTGGGATGATTATCTCTGCAGAGGAGAAGTGCTCACTAACTAATATTTGAGAGAAATAGGTCTTTTGTGTATATAGACAATGTTTCAGCTCATGAAAAATGGGGCAAAAACAAAAGTTTTGCGTTTATATTTTTGTTCAGTGTATATAATTGTGAATTAAAGACAGACATTTTTCAGGTGTTTTGTAGATTTAAAAAGTCTTTGCTCACCTGAATGTGACAGGTACAAAAAAACCTGGTTTGTTACTTTTTTTAAGGGTTAATTCAGGTACTTGGTTTATAGATTTGGGGGATTTTGAGCTCAATATATTAAAAAAACAACCTTAAATTAGACTCCTTATTCTTATTTTATTACCAATATTTAATTATTCTTATTCCTTTTTAAATAGTGTGATGAAATATATCTGCATTTATATTTATCCTTAAGTTACATTATTATATTCAGAGCAGTGCTGCTTTGCTCTTTTAAATCATCTAAATGATGTTTAAGTCTTTCGGCCCTTCATTTTTTCTATTTTTGAGTCTTTATCTGGATTTTATGTATAAAAACATTGTAAGATATATATAATGAATTTGCATTTGCATGATGTGTAGCTGTTGTGATACTAAATCATATAAAAGTCAAACATGCAGAGATGTAATAACCAGTAAATATTCCAGCAGTTCTCATTTGTATTCGCTGTTTTATAGACTAATAGATTAAATAAGAATTAAAGTAGATGGAGTTACTGATCATGGGACTCCTATTGTCCATTCGTCTTTCACCAAGCATGTAAATAAGACCAACAGTAGAAATGTAGGAAATATAACATCTAACGTCTCATTCATCAGGTGATCCTGGCTCAGATGGAAGTGTATGAGAAGAGTCTGAAGGAGGCTCAGAGGAGTCTGCTGAGGAAAGCTGAGTGGGGAGACCCAATCCTGCCGGAGCCAGAGGTACCACGATAATCTGAGTCTGTTTATACCTGATCCACAATGATCTGAGTAGTTTAACAGCCTCTTTTTTCTTTTTTCCCCTTTAAATTAAACATGACACTCTTCCTCAGTCTTTTACTTTGAATCAAAATATATGACAACCGTACCCATTCATATACACAAATAAAATGATGCCCAGGACAGAGTAGTTATTTACATTCTACCATGCATTTTGACCAGTTAAACTAACAGAGTTTAACATGTTACCAGTGTAGCAAATATATAGTGAAATTTAAAAAAAAACATTTCAACTTCTGTAGCTTTGAACTAGGGTTGTACTAGATGTACATGTCAGATAGTCTGACCTACCCTAATTGGTTTTCTGTACTCTATCCAGTTTTCCCAAATTCTTTTAAATCTTTCCACTTCCAGTCTCAAAGAGAAAGTTAACTTTTCCATCACATATATATATTGTGTATTACTCAAACCAGTCCTCAACCTTAGTTACCAAATTGACCCCGTCTGTTTTGACTGTTCCTTCTTTCCTTCCCTCCTTCCTCCCTCCCTCCTTCTCTCTTTCCTTCCTCCCTCCCTCCTTCTCTCTTTCCTTCCTCCCTGCCTCCTTCTCTCCTTCCCTCCTTCCTTTCCTTCCTCCCTCCTTCTCTTTCTTTCCTCCCCCCTACCCTCTTCCCTTCCTTCTTTCTTGTCTTTCTTTCCTATGTCCTTCTTCTCTTCCTTCCTCCCTACCTTTCCCTCATTCTACATCCATTTTCTGGTATTCGCTTTTTTGCTTGCAATCAACGTCATTCTATAAATATGTTTGTCCCCAAATCTTGTAAAATCTATGTCCAGTTTCCCCAAGTATAAAACCTCAAATGTATGTGGAAGGTCTACCTCCAGTATTTTATCGATACACTTCTTAAGCTCCTGCCAGTAGCTGCCAACGGATGGACAACCCCAGAACACGTGGAAATGGTCCGCTTCATCAGCTCCACATAATCTCCAACACTTTATATCATGATACTTTGTCTGTGCTGGTTTAACAGCCTCTGATCCGATCACTAGTGGACAGCAGCACTAAATACAGGTGTAAAATACCTCCGAGACGCATCGTGATCCAATCATTCAAACCACTTACTGAGCTGGTCTGAGATGCATCTGACCTCATATCTATCGTAGTGTAAACGCTAATGTGTCCTGATGAGACCTCCAATAAGAAAATATGTCATCAGCTCATTAAACTTAAATCAGAAGAAGTTTCAATCTACAACATTTAACAGAAAGTGTCCGTATAAATGTTTGTGCACGCTCTACTGACGATGTGGTGAGATTATACCAAGATCTTGATATACATGTTCTATTGTTGCTGCTGTGAGTTCTTTCATGCCTTTTTAAATGAGTCATTTAACTAACAGGATTTTGTTCCTCTTCTAGAAACCACCGTCACCAGAGTCGCCTCCCGCTGAATCATCTCAACAGCTCGTCCCTCGAAGGTAAGAAACCCGCCAGAGTTTATAATCTGCTGTTTTTGCAACATTTTTAAGTTAAATAGTGTTTTTTAACCCTCCTGTTGTCCTCGAGTCAAGGGAAGAAGAAGGTAGAAGGAAGGAAAGGAGGAAGGGAGGGAGGAAGGAGGAGGGAGGAAGGGAGGTAGAAGGAAGGAAAGGAGGGAGAGAGGGAGGAAGGGGGAAGAGGGGGAGGAAGGAAGGAAAAGTAAGGAGGGAAGGAATAAGGGAGGAAGTATCGAAGGACAGGAAAGAAGGAAGGAAGGAAAGGATGGAGGAAGGAAATGGAAGGAAGGGGGAAGAGAGGGAGGAAGGAAAAGTAAGGAGGGAAGGAATAAGGGAGGAAGTATCGAAGGACAGAGGAAAGAAGGAAGGAAGGTAGGAGGGAGGGAGGAAGGAAGGAACGGGGAGGGAAGGAATGGAGGAAGGAAGGAAGGGGGAGGAAAGAAGGAGGAAGGAAGGAAGGAAAAAGGACATTTTTAAAGATCCTTTTCCTGGTGTGATCAGAGCCAGAGTCTCTCAGACCATAGACTCAGGTTTATACCACACCACAGAGCAAACTGGAGAGTGCAAACCAGTACAGACCCAGTACAGCTGTAACTGGAACCAGCACTAAGTCTCCAAACATCTGCATCGTTCTTCATGTTACAATAGAAGCAAAAAGAGTGTTAATGTTGTTGTTTTTGTGTTTATTTGAGTGTTTTTATTACACTTATTTTGTGAGACTTCAGTTCAAGTCAGTGAGTCTGATTGGATGTTTAAAGTCTTGTTTTCCTACCTTAACCCTCCTGTTGTCCTCGAGGGAAGGGAGGGAGGAAAGGAAGGAAGGTAGGAAGGCAGAAGGAAGGAAAGAGAGAGGAGGTAGGAAGGACAGACGGAAGGAAAGAACAGTCAAAACAGACAAGTTGAATTATTTGGTGCAAAGTTTTTATGGTTACACCACTTAGACATTTTTGCCATAATCCTCTAATATATTCTCTCAAAATGGATTAAAAGCAGAAATTTGATGCTGGAAGTTATTCATATGTTTATTTTCACATTTTAACCCTTTAAATTTGACTAAACCTCATTGACCCAAATATACACCAATCTGTATTAACTGCAGTACCGTGTTTCTACCACTAGGTGTCACCAGTTACTTGAACTACATACCTCCCTAAATTTAAATTACTAGTTAATTTTTTAGGTTAAATTTGAAGCAGCAGGCCAGAATCATATATTTTACTTCATCTTGATGATCAAACTCATTCAATCATCTATTTGAACCACTGAGCTGGAACCAAATTAAATCTACTTTAAACTGGATTTACACTGACGCTGTTATTGGATAGTTGGTCTGATTCGCCGTGGGGCGGCTGTGGCTCAGGAGGTAGAGCGGTCATCCTCCAATTGGAAGATTGGTGGTTCGATTCCCAGCTCCTCCAGTCTACATGTCGATGTGTCCTTGGGCAAGACACTTAACCCCTAATTGCTCCCGTTGCTGTGCCAACGGTGTATGAATGCGAGTGAATGGTTAGCTCCCTTCTGATGTGCAGGTTTGCACCCTGCGTGGTAGCTGCCTGCCATCAGTGTATGAATGTGTGTGAATGGGGTGAATGAGTTGTAGTGTAAAGCGCTTTGAGTGGTCGAAAAGACTAGAAAGGCGCTATATAAGTACAGTCCATTTACCATTTACCATTCTGACTCGGATAGCTGGATTAGGTTTAGGAGACAATGTGCTGATCTGGTATTGGATAAGATTTATATTTTAATAAATGATGATTCAGTTGATTTATATGTATGTATTTATTTGTTACAAGTTGTTTCACAAAGTTAGGAAAGCAGCACTTAAGCCTGATTTTGCTTCACACTTAAAATAATAATCAATTAGTCTCTACACATCATCAGTCATTAATAAACATTTAATTAATCCTTATTCTAGTTATTTATCACTATTTTAAAGGTCTAGGAGAACTTTGTTTTATAGAATATGATTAATAAGCATCGTGTTTGAATGGTTGAATTTAGATTTTTGTAATGAACACTGGTTAAATTTGGGAAGGAAGGAGGAAGGGAGGTAGAAGGAAGGAAAGGAGGGAGGGAGGAAGGAAGAAAAGGAGGGAGGGAGGTGGAAGGAAAAGAGGAAGGAAGGGAGGAAGGTAATGGGGAGGAAAGAAAGAGGAGGGAGGAAGGACAGAAGGAAGGAAGAAAGGCGGATGGAGGAAGGAATGCAGGGAAGAAGGAGGAAGGAAAGAAAGAGAAGGAAGGATAGATAGATAGAAACTTTATTGATCCCCTTGGGGATGGAGGAAGGGAGTAAAGATGGAGGGAGGAAAGTGAAGGATAGACGGAAGGAAGGGAGGAAAGAAGGAACGGTCAAAACAGACGGGGTCAATTTGATCCGAGAGGACGACACAAAGCTTATATTAGATGTTTCAGGTTTGTTGCTGTTAAACATCTTCTGATCTGTTTTAACACATTTTTTCCAGGCGATGTCTCCGACTGAGAAACAGAAAATTCAACGCGGCAGCCGACTCTCCTCCAGGCGGGACAGCAGAGGAGGAAGAGGACGAGAAGAAAGAAGAGGAACGAGGGAAAAGAGGAGAAGAAGAGGAAGAAGAGAGGAATGAAAGACAAGAAGGAGGAGGACCGGTGGATACTGATGACTGCGAGGTTTGTCCAGGTACTGAAGCGTCTTTTTAAAGATCCTTTTCCTGGTGTGATCAGAGCCGGTGTCTCTCAGACCATAGACTCAGGTTTATACCACACCACAGAACAAACTGGAGAGTGCAAACCAGTACAGATCCAGTACAGCTGTAACTGGAACCAGCACTAAGTTTCCAAACATCTGCATCATTCTTTGTTTCAATAGAAGCGTTTTCACTTTAATATCAGCAGGAAAAGAGTGTTAATGTTGTTGTTTTGGGTATTTTGTTTTTATCACACTTTCTTATTTTGTGAGACTTCAGTTCAAGTTCAGTGAGTCTGATTGGATGTTTCAAGTCTTATGTTTTCCTACCTTAACCTTCCTGTTGTCCTCGAGTCAAGGGAGGAAAGGAAGGAGGGAGGAAAGGTAGGAGGGAGGGCGGTAGAAACGGAAAGGGAGGAAGGAAGGACACAGGAAAGAAGGGAGGAATGTAGGGGGGAGGAAAGAAGGAAGGTAGGAGGGAGGGAGGTAGAAAGGGGAAGGAAGGACAGAGGAAGGTAGGGGAAGGAAAGAAGGAAGATAGGAGGGAGGAAAGAAGGAAGGTAGGAGGGAGGAAAGAAGGAAGGAAGGAGGAAGGAAGGACAGAGGAAGGAAGGTAGGAGGGAGGAAAGAAGGAAGGTAGGGAGGAGAGAAGGAAGGGAGAGAAGAAGGAAGGGAGAGAAGGAAGGAGGGAGGAAAGAAGGAAGGAGGGAGGAAAGAAGGAACAGTAAAAACAGACGGTCAATTTGACTGGACGGGAGGACGACATGAAGGTTAAGAATAATTCCAATTTGACTTATGAGCTTATTAAATCTGCATTATCAGCACATATCAGACTCGTTGTGGGCTAGTAGGAGGCCGACTAACCTACTAGTAGTGTTGTTGTTTTAAATCCGCCACTACTAAACCAGGTTTTATGTTTCCTTTTATTTAGATAGCTCCAGTTTAAGGCTCCTCTTTTGGTTGTTTCATGCTTTGAGCAGCAACTACCAGCCCTTTTACTTTCGGTAATTGTGTTTTATCAGTTTATCACTGTTGTCTAACTTCCTGCTAATAAATACTTCTTTAACCCATAACATCTGGTGTTATGTTGCTTCCCTTTCCCCTAGCGAGCTGGGTTATATCAGTCAGTATCAGGGTGAAAACATCAACATGTATTTCCTATAAAAAATAGTTTGGAAGTCGTGCAGAGTGACACCAAAAAAAAATGAAAATTTGTGCACATGGACACAAATCAATAGATTTAAATTTTGTGACTATTTCACGAAATGCTGTGAGACTGGGTGAGCCTCACTAGTAGGTTAGTAGCCTCCTATTAGCTCACATCTATGGGACTGATGTATGCTGTTAAAGCTCATTTAATAGGTTAACAGTCAAATCAGGTGGTATAACTTGTAATTTTACTTTCATGTTTGTATGTAGAGCTGCGTATGTTAATGATTATTACGTTGAGTAGTAGGGATGCTCGATATTGACTTTTCTGCCGATATTACGATACCGATATCACCCGATACCGATATTTGCAGGCTTTTTACACCAAAACATATCTGCTATTGTTGAATTAACACATTATGCCTAATTTTATTGTGATGCTCCACTGGATGCAAACATAAATGCAACATGGCTTTCTACATGTAAACACTGTCTGTGCAAAATAAGTAAACAACTTCAACTTAAGTTATGGAAAAAAGTGCCAACATGGCACTGCCATATTTATTATGCTGCTTTGCAGTCGTTGCAAATTACAAATTTACTATCCGTAGGACATACTTGGAAATTGTTTCAAACCACAGACCTAAGCCCCGTTTCTTTAGGCGGGACCTTTTTTATAGGAGCGTCCTCTCAGCTGTTGTGTCTCCAGCAGAGTAGGACCCAGATAGGACCCAGATAGGACCCACCCATAGACTGTATATAAGAAATGGATGTAACATCTGTGACGTCACCCATTGGTTTGTGGACTGCTGCTCGGAGGCCATTAGTATCGTATCTGAGCAGCGCCATCTTGAACATTTCCGGTGCATGCTGGGAAAAATAAAAACAGGGATTCTACTTATATGGGCATCAGGAGGAGCATGAGGCGCCCTCCTGAACCTGTGAACCAATCAACCTGTCAATCACAACGTAGCCACGCCCTAATGCATACCCTGCTTTATCGTCACATATAAAATCAGGGAGGCCAAAATGTCCCAAATGAACATCATACTGCATTGAAGAAGGCTTTAAACTAGCGATTGAGACCATAAACACATTTTGAAAACGTTTACTGAGGTTAGAAATCAAGTGAGAAGTTGGTGAATTCTCCATTGACTTGTATAGAGACGGAAGTCCTTTTGACACCAAACTGGTCGCCCCCTGGTGGCCTTTTGATAGAATGCAGTTTTAAGTTACTTCCGCGTTGGTCTCATTTCAGAGGACCGGAACTCCCCACCTGGACCCACCGGACTCTGACGGTGACGTCACAGTGAAATGACAATGAGGAGGTCAAGCTCGTTTGTGTGTTCGTGTTCATGGCGGTGGACGCTATGAACTTGTAGCTTCGGTTAGCAACGGTTAGAGACCCACGAGTCTAGCGTGTTGTTGTTGTTAAACGTCATGAAGCGCGCGCCGGTTAACGTCCCATGCTGCGTTCAGGCAGGCTCGGAAATTCTGTAGTCTACAGAACAAACGTCGGTTATACGAACCTAATACCGATACTTCCCGGTATTACATTTTTAAGAAAATATATCGGTCTTTAATATCAGACATCCCTATTGAATATAATATTTAAGATCTCAGTGGTAAAATATTGTACTGTATGTCGAATTGAAGCCTTCTGATTGGCTGCTGCTTGTTTGTTTTGTTTACGTCAGAGACGCAACTGAGCGACAACGACAGCACACAAGATCTGATGATCGCCGCCAACGACAGAGCAGAGGTGAGAATTATGTTATTTAAATGTATTTAGGTTTTTAAATAATGACACATTTGGGATATAAAGAAAGAAAATGAAAAAGGGAAAATTACTCTAACCAACATAAAGACCCTCTACAGGCTGACATGTTTTAACAATCCCTTCCAGACATTAAAACCCTTAAAAGATCGTCTTCTCCTTTATTGATGTAAAAAAATATATATATTTCTAAAGTGTTCAGATGTCTCCTCTTTCACTGTAAAGTCCATTCACCACTTCTATAAGTTGACATTTCCACTATTTTTTATTTTTTTTACCAAAAGTAAGACTGAATGCTCCTGAAAATGTCAAATGGTGTAACCACAAAAGAATGATAAATATTACATATTTTATCCACCAAGAAAGAAGTAGGAGGGAAGGAAGGAAGGAAGGAAGGAAAAAGTAGTAGGAGGAAAAAGAAACAAAGAAGTAGAAGAAAGGAAGAGAAAGAACAAGACGTTGGAGAAGGAAAGAAAAAGCGTAGGAAGAAGAGAAGGAAAGAAAGAACGGAAAGAAGAGGAGGAAGAAGAGAAAGAACAAGACGGAGAAGGAAAAAAGCAGAGGAAGAAGAGAGAAATAACTAAAAGTACGAGGAAAGAAAGAAAGAGAGAAAAAGGAGAAAGAAAGAACTAGAAGTTGGAGGTGAGAGAAAGAAAGAGCCTGTTCCTGATCTCCATGGTTACCAGTGTAAATGTAATATTTAGAACAATTGTATTCCATTACCTTTATTTAATATAAAGTTATAATGTAAGATCATGCCAAACTAGTTGATATGGTGTTTTATTGACAATTTACTGTTTTTAAGCAAGTTGAATTATTTGGTACAAAGTTTTTATGGTTACACCACTTAGACATTTTTACCATAATCCTCTAATATATTCTCTCAAAATGGATTAAAAGCAGAAATTTGATGCTGGGTCCACAAAAAAAGAATGTGTGCAAGTTATTCATACGTTTATTTTCACATTTTAACCCTTTAAATTTAAACTAAACCACATGGACACACAAAAAAAAACGTAATATATATTGTGTATATACAGTGATCGACAACCTGAGACGTTTTCTTGCCTCCAGCTGACAGTCAGAACACACGACTAGACACCGAACACGTGATCTTGCTTGTTAATATAAACAGACTGACTTCATTGATCCGTCACATTAAACACATCTACAGTTTCACTCTCTCTACTCCTCTTCTTCTCTTTTTGTTTTGACAACACCATCGACCCGGTTTGGATTTCAGTCCGACTGTAGAAACAGAATCTTGATATAAAAATGTCGCCTCACGTTTGATCGTATTTCTGCACAGCTGCAACCGAAAAGTCCCGAGAAGCCCGAAGTCGAGGTGATTCTCCAAGTCGATTCTCCAGCCGGGGACGAGACGCAGGGAGAGAAGGAGATGATGGAGGTGGATGGTAAGACTTCATTAACCCTCCTGAGTCGAGGAAGGAAGGGAGGAAGGAGGGAAGGAAAGGAGGAAAGAAGGAAGGTTGGAGGGAGGGAGGGAGGAAGGAAGGAAAGAAGGACGGACGGACAGAGCAAAGAAAGGAGGAAGGTAGGGAGGGAAGGAGGAAAGAAAGAGAAGGGAGGGTGGAAAGAAGGAAGGAAGGAAAGGAGAGAGGGAGGAAGGAAGGACAGAAGGAAGGAAGAGAGGGGGATGGAGGAAGGGAGGAAGGAAAAGAGAGGGGGAGGAAGGACCGAAGGGAGGAAGGAAGGAAAGAAGGACAGAGCAAAGAAAGGAGGAAGGTAGGAGGGAAGGAGGAAAGAAAGAGGAGGGGGGGAGGAAGGTAGGAAAAGGACGGAAGGAAGGGAGGAAAGAAAGAGAGGGAGGGTGGAAAGAAGGAAGAAAGGGGATGTAGGAAGGAAATGAGAGAGGGAGGAAGGAAGGACAGAAGGAAGGAAGAGGGGGATGGAAGAAGGAAGGGAGGAAAGAGGGAGGAAGGACAGACAATAGGAAGGAAGGGAGGAAAGAGGGAGGAAGGACAGGCAATAGGAAGGAAGGGAGGGAAGAAGGAACAGTCAAAACAGACGGGAGGACGACAGGAAGGATAATAAAACGTAAATCCTTTTAATTTAAATAAATAAATCTAAAGTGTTTCTGTCTGCAGCTCCAGCCGTAACGGAGCCGGAGGGAAACAATCCCGTCAGCAGCCAAAAGGAAACAAAGGAAGAGGAGGAAGAAAAGGAGGAGAGAGTTGATCCAGATGTGGAGGAGATAAAAGACAGACGGCTTCAGAGGTCTGACTCTCCTGAGCTGGAGCTGCTGGTCGTCCCTCAGAGCGCCGAGAACAACGTGGACTGTCCCATCTGTCAGAGATCCTTCTCCGTCACGGACATCGAGTGGCACGCGGCTTACTGCGACGGAGAGGAGAGAGCCGAGGCCGAGTCCAGAGGTGGGATAACTTCTCTTTACTTAAATACCAAACAGCTGTAAACTGATAAGGACATCTTTCTTCTTTTTTTGTCATTTTAATCTCAATTTTTCAATCAATTCAATCTTGATTATCAGCTAGTTAATGCAGCTGGTGAAGTTAATGAGACAGAACAAGTGACAACATGAAGAAAAAGAATTAAAAACGAATTAAAAGACAATAATTTAGACCGATGCACACAAGAGAAAATAAGAGATTAATAAATGTTTAGAAAATGTAAGTAAAATAAGAGAAAAGAAAAAAAGAGGGGAGGGTTTATTAAAAGTTGGAGTAAAAAGATTAAAAAGGCAAAAGTAAAATAAGAGTTTAACCCGTCCTGAAGAAGGAAGGAAAGGAGGGAGGGAGGGGAGGGTAGGGAAGGAAGGGGAGGAAAGGAAAGAAGGAAGGTAGGAGGAAGGGAGGAAGGAAAGGACAGCAAAGAAGGGGGGGAAGAAAGAGGGAGGGAAGGAGGAAAGAAGGACAGAAGGAAGGAAAGAAAGGAGGGAGGTAAGAAAGAAGGACAGAAGGAAGGAAAGGAAGGAGGGAGGGAGGAAAGAAGGACAGAAGGAAGGAAAGGAAGGAGGGAGGGGAGGGTGGGGAAGGAAGGGAAGGAAAGGAAAGAAGGAAGGTAGGAGGAAGGGAGGAAGGAAAGGACAGCGTAAAGAAGGGGGGGAAAGAAAGAGGGAGGAAAGAAAGAGGAGGAAAGAAGGACAGAAGGAAGGAAAGGAAGGAGGGAGGGAGGAAAGGACGACAGAAGGAAGGAAAGGAGGGAGGGAGGATAGAAGGATGAGAGGTTGTTGAGCACTTGAAACGTTGTTGCTCTTCACTCTGAACTGACATGAAATCTCCTCTGTGATGTTTAAATCGACTCTCCTCCTCTTTAGTGTCTTTGAAGCCACGAAGGAAGAGAACAAGGAAAGCTACTGAAGAGCCGACCGACCGCTCCGACGCTGCCAGGTGAGTGTGTAGATGTGTGTCTGTGAGTGTGTGTCTCTGTCTCTGTCCGTGTGTGTCTCTGTGTGTGTGTGTGTGTGTGTGTGTGTGTGTGTGTGTGTGTGTGTGAGAGCTGTCAGGTGTAACAGCAGCAGCTCCGTGTTTGACTCATATTTATATTTATTCTCTGCAGGAGTCAAGAGAAATGTTTCATCTGTCATAAAGCCGTTCCTCTGAGAGAGTACAGCCGACACACGGAGCTGTGCATCCAGCAGCAGGCGACGAAGAGCACAGGGGTAAACACTGTTACACACTACTACACACAAAGCTACACACAGAGCTACACACACAACTACACACTAAACTACACACGGAGCTGTGCATCCAGCAGCAGGCGACAAAGACTGCAGGGGTAAACCTGGTTATACACTACTACACACACAAAGCTACACACTCAGCTACACAACACTAACTAAACCTTGTTACACACTCAGCTACACACTCAACTACACACTCAGCTACATAACACTAACTAAACCTTGTTACACACTCAACTACACACTCAGCTACACACTCAGCTACACACTCAGCTACACACTCTGTTACACACTCAGCTACATACTCAGCTACACAACACTAACTAAACCTTGTTACACACTCAACTACACACTCAGCTACACACTCAACTACACAACACTAAGTAAACCTGGTTACACAAAGCTACACACTCAGCTACACACTCAACTACACAACACTAAGTAAACCTGGTTACACAAAGCTACACACTCAGCTACATAACACTAACTAAACCTTGTTACACACTCAACTACACACTCAGCTACACACTCAACTACACACTCAACTACACACTCAACTACACACTCAACTACACACTCAACTACACACTCAGCTATCCTGAAACCAGAGGGAGAATCTTCGTTAGCTAACGCTCACTAAACGTGATTTTTCTGCCTTTTCTTTAATCTTTTGTTTCCGTTCAGAAGGGAAACCTGCTGTCGGCTCTGCAGCACACAGAGAGCCGAGATTCAGGTGAGACTAAAAAAACAGCGTGAATATAAGAGCCGCAACGATTAATCAATTAATCGACTGTCGGAATATTAATCAGCAGCTATTATAATAATTGAATAATTGTTTTAGACATATGGGGACGTTATATTTATAATTAATTCTGCTTAACTTTAACTTGATATCCTCGTTCATTCACATTGTGTTTTGCCCCCTAGTGGTAGAAAAAGCACATTACAGTGTTAAAATACATGTAAAAAACAGATGTTAGGCTTCTTGTCCGAGTCATTCAATAGATAAAAGTTGATCAGGTACAAAACTACATTAAATTTCATGGTTTAAGTTTAATAACGTTTATAGTTTGATAAATATTTGCTAAACTAATTTTTAGCAATAACGAGTTACGACATCGCCGCTAAAGAGGAAGTTCTCGTTTGAGGATGTTGGGACATCAATTCATGCAAAATGAAATGTAAATGTTAAGAAATAAATAGTTTTATACACTGATGAATTAATTGTGTTAATACAGTAAAGACGATGTTTTAGTTTTTGTATTTATCAGGTCCGACTAATCCCCAAAATATCTCGGAGAAATTAAAAATCCATTAAAAACAATATCTCAGGTCTCAGGATGTTAGAGTTTATTTACTGTTGAATGCTAAATGCTAATCTGTCCATATTTTGGATTTATTTAATTGAGTTAATTGTTTGATCTATAAAACATCTGAACGTTGTAAAAAATGCAGTTTCCTAAAATACAAAGTGACATCTTGTGTGATTTAAGATTTTTAATTTACTGTCACATAAATTGAGATTTTAAAATCAATGAGAATCAACTTTAAAATCCTCCTCACCACCTACAAGGCCCTCAACAACTTAGCCCCCCCCCCCCCCTACCTTGCTGACCTCCTTCATCACCACGCCCCCTCCCGATCCCTCAGGTCCGTCTCTGCCAACCTGCTACAAGTCCCCCGGACTAAGTGCCCCCCCCCCCCCCCTATGGAATTCACTCCCCCCTCACATCAAAATCTCCCCAACCCTCTCCTCTTTCAAATCTGCACTAAAAACACACCTTTTCATACTAGCCTTCAACTCCTAGCTCCCACTGGACTCGTCATGTTTTAACCTTTGTTTTTGTCGTCTTTTGTTTGTTTGTTTTTTTAACCTTTTATAACTTATAAACATTTGTTTCATAGCTTTAAATAGGGAAATAGGGAAATTGTAAAGCGTCTTTGAGCACCGCATAAAGCGCTATATAAGTTTGATTTATTATTATTATTATTATTATTAAAACAAGCAGAAACTCTTCATGCATGAATGCTGCTGAAGGATTAAATATGATGTGTTATACTGACATGTTGTTGTTGTTGTTGTTGTTGTTGTTGTTGTTGTTGTTGTTGTTGTTCAGAGGCCGGTCCGTCTGGATCCAGGCTGCAGACCGGGTGAGTCAACAGCTTAAACTACTGATTCATATGTTTTATTATTGACTCCAAACTTCGACTACGTAAAGTCTTCAAGTCGACGGCACAATAATAAAATAAAACACAAATCACTTTAAATACTTCATTTAAACATTTCCCAACAAAGTGTGGATCATTGTTCTTTGTTTCAAATCATTGTAACTTAAATACTTTTGTGTTTTTTGGTTGGTTTTTATCTCATTTTATTGAGTTTTTAGTATAATCTGCATTACAAAATAATTGCACTTATTATAGTATATTATACAGTTTATAAAGTAAAGATGAAGAACAACAATACAGCAAAGCATGAAAAGAAAGATGTAACAGAACAGAAAGAAGAGAAAATGGAAAGACGGCAACAACAAAAAGAAGGGAGAAAATAAGTAAATGTAAAGTTATTCACATGTCAAATAAACAGTATAATCCACATTTTAAGCTTTTTAAACCACCAAAATACATTATACTAACATTCTTGGATGTTTATTTCTTGTATATTATACACACTTCATGGTGAATCGATAATGAAAGCAGTCATTAATCAATCTGTTGTTTTATTTTATGCATTAATGATTAAAATAAATGTCATAAAGTAAATGAAAAATGCCAGAATTAGTGTTTAAGAGCTCAAACAGGCTCAGTTGATCCTTAAAATGTGTTAAAATATCTGTAATTGTAGAAATTAGTGTTAAATTTGATTTGAGCGTATTTGTTCTGTTGTTATTTTCTGATTATTTTATATTAACCAACCAATCAACTTATTAATTAAAGTGAAAAATAATCAGCAGTTTGAACTATAATGAGACTAATCATTAGTTACAGTCCTTTATAAATGACTTAAACGGTAAAATCCTGCATTTATGCATTATAAGTCTCACCAATGGTTTTATATTTACCTTGAAGAAGTATTAAAAAGGTCTTTAAGAGAATTACATTGTTTAATAAATTTGTTCTTAAATAAATCTGCAGATATTTTGTCAATGTGACGACTTTAAATCACTTAAAGTAAAAAAAAAACTGCAAAAATATTGAGTTTACATTAATGAAAAGTAGCAAATCTTCACATTTTAAAAGCTGCAATCGAAGAATATTTAATATTATTGCTCATTAAATTACTCTAAAAAGAGATGTCATGATTTTCAACATGCACCTTGTGATTTGTCACTTTTTTTTAAGAGATGTAATTGATCTGCGGGACGACGATGATGATGATGAGGAAGAGGAGGAAGGGAAGGAGGAAGGTGGAGGTACGGGACAACGGTTCAGGATCAGCGACTCTCCCATCAGATCCTTCACTCCCATCTCAGAAGCCGGCGGCTGCCTGATCAACTTCAGAAAGCAGCCGCCGGCCAAGAAGCCGAGCCAAAGACGAAGATGAGGAGGATGACGAGGAGGATGATGATGATAGGTTGAAGACTTTCTGCAAAATACTGGAAACCAGAGCCTTAAAAAACAAACTGAACTTGATGTCACATTTTGAATATTTCCATGCAGGTAAAAAACTAACAGGAAGAAACCGGATGATGCCACTAAATGTGTTTTCTGTATTTATGTTTCGGACTACCTCCTCGTGTTACTGTTACCTTTTTATTATTTAATCATTTGGCTCCATAAAAATACATCCATGTGTCTCCTCAAACTCTCCGAGAGCGTCGATCACATTCACACAAACAAGTTATTTCTTCTCTCAGCTCAAACATGCACCTTTAATCCAACACTTAGTGAACTAATATGAATATTTAGCATTAAATATTAACAATCAGCATTAAAAATGTCACACAAACATACTTAAGTTTTAATTTTTACATGCTTTAATGTTCTGAGTTGGTTTGTTTTAGTCATTTTTTAAAAATTAGTTCACGTGTTGCGTTCACTGACTGAAAAACGGAGTCGGAGTTTTGTGTACTGGATTAAAAGTGTTCCTGCTGCAGAGTTAGACGCAGTTTTACAAACAATAACAATAAAATAATTTATCATATCATCTTCAATAGACATCAGAATGAATTATTAACATTGTTTTGACATTTATTAAATAGTTGTTACTTAATATTTAGTATTCCAGCTTTATAAATCAGGAAAAAATGCAAATATTTTCTAGATTATTAACATCAAACAGCTCAAAGAGGAGCTAAAACCAAATATAAATGAACTAAAAGTCTGTTCAGCATAAATTACATAAATCAGAATTACAGAAACATATGAAATCTCCTTTTTCAGACATTAAAAAGTTATTTATTTCCTTTTATAAATACCAATTATTTGCACTTAAAGAGCAAAAAATGAATAAATAATTTCCCTTGAAGATGTGATGCCACTTTTCAGGCATTAAATCATCTATTTTTAGTTAAGTTGAGTTTGCTCAGTAATGTGGAAGGAAGTGTGATGAAATTAAAAAAGCACAAAACTTCCTCATTTAATGTCATCATGATTTAACATTGAAACAGTTCTGCTTTGTCCCACTGGCAGTGAACGCACTTGGTTGGTGAGTTTTTCTAAAAATCCTGCATGTCATTCTGGACCTGTTTTTTTTTTTTCTTTTTTAATGAGCATAAAAACTACACACTGGGAGGATGCACTGTACAATAAATAATAATAAAGATATTTCCTGTTAAGATGGAGATAAAATAGGTTTGTCTTTACTTCTCTTTTTCATTTTCCCGCCTTTTTTTCTCTCCTCAGATTATCAGCCTTGAATCGGCTTCATTTGTACTTTTTTTAATCCCAGGAACATCACGTCTCTGCATCGTTGCACAAAGACGTTCATTTTGTCACGTCCCTTTTGCAACAGGCGGCTGTGAGCACATCCTGGAGGTTTGTGTTTCCTGTGAGACGAAGCAACGTTTTGTAAAACTGTCACAATAAGTTTCATCAATCAGGACGAAAAACTGTTGAAACATCAACTTAGTACATTTACTCAAAGTACTGCAGTCTGAGGTACTTGTACTTTACTGTAGTACAGTTTGAGGTATTTGTACTTAACTGCAGTACAGTTTGAGGTACTTGTACTTAACTGCAGTACAGTTTGAGGTACTTGTACTTTACTGTAGTACAGTTTGAGGTACTTGTACTTTAGTTTGAGGTACTTGTACTTTACTGCAGTACACTTTGAGGTACTTGTACTTTAGTTTGAGGTACTTGTACTTTACTGTAGTACAGTTTGAGGTACTTGTACTTTACTGTAGTACAGTTTGAGGTACTTGTACTTTAGTTTGAGGTACTTGTACTTTACTGTAGTACAGTTTAAGGTACTTGTACTCTACTGTAGTACAGTTTGAGGTACTTCTACTTAACTGCAGTACAGTTTGAGGTACTTGTACTTAACTGCAGTACAGTTTGAGGTACTTGTACTGTATTCTAGTACAGTTTGAGGTACTTGTACTTAACTGCAGTACAGTTTGAGGTACTTGTACTGTATTCTAGTACAGTTTGAGGTACTTGTACTTAACTGCAGTACAGTTTGAGGTACTTGTACTTTACTGCAGTATAGTTTGAGGTACTTGTACTTTACTGTAGTACAGTTTGAGGTACTTGTACTTTACTGTAGTACAGTTTGAGGTACTTGTACTTTACTGTAGTACAGTTTGAGGTACTTGTACTTTACTGTAGTACAGTTTGAGGTACTTGTACTGTACTCTAGTACAGGTTGAGGTACTTTACTGTAGTATTTCCATGTGATGCTACTTTCTACATCTCAGAGGGAAATATTGTACTGCAGTACTTTTACCGTAATACTGCATACTACATCACTCATAATACTGCACTACTTTTACCGTAATACTGCATACTACATCACTCATAATACTGCAGTACTTTTACTGTAATACTGCATACTACATCGCTCATAATACTGCAGTACTTTTACTGTAATACTGCATACTACATCGCTCATAATACTGCAGTACTTTTACTGTAATACTGCATACTACATCACTCATAATACTGCAGTACTTTTACTGTAATACTGCATACTACATCGCTATAATACTGCAGTACTTTAACTGTAATACTGCATACTACATCGCTATAATACTGCAGTACTTTAACTGTAATACTGCATACTACATCACTCATAATACTGCAGTACTTTTACTGTAATACTGCATACTACATCGCTATAATACTGCAGTACTTTTACTGTAATACTGCATACTACATCGCTATAATACTGCAGTACTTTAACTGTAATACTGCATACTACATCACTCATAATACTGCAGTACTTTTACTGTAATACTGCATACTACATCACTATAATACTGCAGTACTTTTACTGTAATACTGCATACTACATCGCTCATAATACTGCAGTACTTTTACTGTAATACTGCATACTACATCACTCATAATACTGCAGTACTTTTACTGTAATACTGCATACTACATCACTCATAATACTGCAGTACTTTACTGTAATACTGCATACTACATCACTCATAATACTGCAGTACTTTTACTGTAATACTGCATACTACATCGCTATAATACTGCAGTACTTTAACTGTAATACTGCATACTACATCACTCATAATACTGCAGTACTTTTACTGTAATACTGCATACTACATCACTCATAATACTGCAGTACTTTTACTGTAATACTGCATACTACATCGCTCATAATACTGCAGTACTTTTACTGTAATACTGCATACTACATCACTCATAATACTGCAGTACTTTTACTGTAATACTGCATACTACATCGCTATAATACTGCAGTACTTTAACTGTAATACTGCATACTACATCACTCATAATACTGCAGTACTTTTACTGTAATACTGCATACTACATCACTCATAATACTGCAGTACTTTTACTGTAATACTGCATACTACATCACTATAATACTGCAGTACTTTACTGTAATACTGCATACTACATCGCTCATAATACTGCAGTACTTTTACTGTAATACTGCATACTACATCATCATAATACTGCAGTACTTTTACTGTAATACTGCATACTACATCGCTCATAATACTGCAGTACTTTTACTGTAATACTGCATACTACATCATCATAATACTGCAGTACTTTTACTGTAATACTGCATACTACATCACTATAATACTGCAGTACTTTTACTGTAGGAGGACTTTTATTTGTTGCTCTGATGGGAAACGTTGTGACTCTATCACGCTATGTTCTCTTCTCTCTTTCTTATCATAACTGGAGGAACGAGGCACAGCTGCAGGAATATAAATCCACCTACTTGTCCTTGGTTGTCTCTTAGTTTTGTCACATTGACTTTTATCTGCTTCCATCTGCTCCCTGAACTTCACATTTTGAAGCCTGAGCTGTACTGTTGTTAAAGTGCTTTTAACACAGATGTCTACAGATGTGATTTAATGGGTCAAATTAGTCCGAAAAGTCTCCAAACTGTTCTGTAGGTGCAAAGTGGAGCTCAGGTTAGATTTTGGATCAATTGAACACTTAATGATCCTTTAAATAAATGTGATTTTAAAGCTTCGGATGTTTGTAAAATACTTTGCAAACTGTGGGAGCATACCCTTTAAACATTGGTTTCAGCTCAGGTAAATACTTTATATAAGTACAGACAGAAAACATATATCTCTGATTTAAAAATGTTTATGACTTAAAGGGCGAGTTCACTTTTATTTAACTATGTCTTAAAACAACAGTCAGGAGCTCAAATGTTAAAAGAAGGAAAGAAGTAAGGGAGGGAAGGAAAGGAAGGAGGGGGGAAAGAAGGAAGGGAGGGACTGAGGGGAGGAAGGAAAGGAAAGGAGGGAGGGAAGAAGGAAGGAAAGGAGGAAAGGAAGGAGGAAAGGGAGGAAGGAAGGGAAACACTAAGAGGGAATCTGATGCTAAAAAGACTGTAAACATGTCAGATATCATTGATATGACTAACTCACACTGATGAAGCTCAATAGAAGCTGATCAGCTACTTTTAACCCTCCTGTTGTCCTCGAGTCAAGGAAGGAGGAAGGAAAGGGGGGGAGGAAAGAAGTAAGGGAGGGAGGAAGGAGGGAGGGAGGAAAGAAGTAAGGGAGGGAGGAAAGGAAGGAGGGAGGGAAGAAGGAGGGAGGGAGCAAAGAAGGGAGGGAAGAAGGAAGGAAAGGAGGGAGGGAGGAAGGAAGGAGGGAGGGAGGGAGGAAAGGAAGGAGGGAGGGAAGAAGGAAGGAAGGAGGGAGCAAAGAAGGGAGGAAAGGAGTAAAGGGAGGAAGGAAGGAAGGGAAACACTAAGAGGGAATCTGATGCTAAAAAGACTGTAAACATGTCAGATATAACTTGATATGATAACTATAATCACACTGATGAAGCTCAATAGAAGCTGATCAGCTACTTTATAATGATTTTCTCCTCCATCACTTTACATTGAAAGCACATTTAAAGGAGATCTTTTAATAATCAGTATTAAACACCAAGCAAAAACCTCTTTCACAGTTCATATAGACACGTGACTGTTGCTTTAAGACACTCTTTAAAAAGTTGTCCACCTTTCTTTAAGGGGACAACATTTTCTGATCCAGGACAGAAACGGTCCTCGTGCGTCTTTTACGCGCAGAGATTCACCTCCTGCTGCTCCTTCAGCTTTCTGTTCACTCTGTCATGGCTGCAACACTCTGACCTCTCAGTGAATCTCTACTTTTGGGGGTTTTTTTTGGTGTCGATGTGTTTGGTGAAATCTGCAAACAGGAGTGTGTGCGCGCGCGTGTGTGTGATCCTGTTGCGACATCGATCCTTCAGTCTGCGGATGAAAGTGGGAGTAAACATTGTTTCAGACTTAGTTGTCACACTTTTTCTTTTTCATTGAGGAAGTTGTCTTGTCTCAGTTTGAGCAGAAAGGACGCAAAGGTGAGTTTACTTTTACTTTACTTCATTATTGTTGTTGTTTGTTTTTTACAGTATAAAACACTTTTTTACTCTTTTACGTTAGATGAGCCGTTTAAAGCGCTTTTTACGCAGATGTCCGATCGTGGTGCGTTTTGAATGAAAATGAAGCCAAACCTCATAATAATAATACAGTAATGAGTTTTTTTGGTCTTTCCAGAGAAGATTTAATAGAAGTTTTTAACAGTTCTCAAATAGTTAATCTTTAAATGTGAAACAGAAGCTTGAAAGATCAGCTCCATGTTTTTGCGCTGAGACCCTTTACCACCTTTTGAAACGACCTCAGACTGGTCCCTGAACCTTAAGTTAAGAAACCTGAGTGTGTGTGTGGTTGTTTAACGTGACATAGCTGCATGACTTTAGATGTCACTGTCACGTTGTCTCTTCACCACAAGATCTTCTGACACAAACTGGTTCAGTGTGTTTTTTCTGTTACCTGAAGGGTGAAATGCTCCTTTAAGCGTTTTCTTTTAAAAATGGGTCAAATTCGTCTAAAAAGCCTCCAAACTCTACTGTAGGTGCAAAGTGGAGCTCAGGTTAGATTTTGGATCAATTGAACACATGATGATCCTGTAAATAAATGTGATTTTAAAGCTTCTGGTGTCAAATTTCACTCTCTCACTGGAGTTTTTTTTTTGTTTAATGTGATATAAAAAACTAAAGAGCCAAAGACAGACGTGTTTTTACAGTCTGTTCCTGCTGACTGTCAGTAAGGTGTGACTGTGACTGTGACGGGGCGTTGCTGAAATACAACCTGCCTCCATGTAGAAGAAGAAGTAGAAGGAGGAGGAGGAGAAGGGTGTTACAGGGTTTTTTCATTCATGCCTAATAACAGGTTTCGTCAGAGTTTGATGAGTGCAGTTTTAGTCATATCACCTTTTCTCGGTGGTAAAAGTCATCTCATTGGTGGAGTCAAACGTCAACAGGAGGGGCAACTTGTCCTGTAATGTGATCTTAAAAGAAAACACTCCACCCTGAAACACAACAAGACCAGATCATCAGCTAAAGTTCCTCCCTCAGGTCTACAGAGGCCATAACCTTCTAACCTGCTTCCTCTTTATTCTGTCTATAACTTCTATGTCTTCGGGGCGTTTTGGGGGCGTTTTGCTGACAGTTTACACATGAAATTTACACTTTGGAGCTGACACCAGTATTCATTTCAGTTTGTTTTTGTAGTGTGTTGCTTATAAAACCAAATCGTAACTGTTCCAGGTCGCTTTGTCTGTCATTAACTCACTCAGACAGCCGTGAATGAGCTTTTTATTGTAACCCTCAATGTCTTTAAATGTTTATCAGAGCTGCAGTCATGTATTTTTAGCCGTGACAGCAGTGTGGGTCTATAGATAGTAATGTCAATCTGTCAGTCAACAACTCATCTCTACAACTATCAGATGGTTTGCCATTAAATTTGCATCAGTCAGACGTTAATTTTCTCAATAAGATCAACCCGAATAACTCTGGTGATCCTCTTTACTTTGCAGTGAAATATACCTGTTGGATGGATGCAATCAGTCATTTCATTTAACTGACCCTGCTCATGTTGATTAGGTCCAGTTAGTGCTTCATTTAAACAACTACGATACCAGAACCAATCCAAGTACCTTTAATCCTTCGTAGGTCTGCTCAACCGTTTGGTAGAAGTCACTTTGTGTCATGATATCTGGTTAAAAACTAAAATCTATTGAACCCATTTAACTTTTAGGTCAATCTTTAGCACTTGTATGAGGTATGTAATGCACAGACAGTCCATCAGATTGTTCTATGGTTGCTATAGTTACAGGTTGTTCTATGGTTGCTATAGATACAGGTTGTTCTATGGTTGCTATAGATACAGGTTGTTCTATGGCTGCTATAGATACAGGTTGTTCTATGGTTGCTATAGATACAGGTTGTTCTATGGTTGCTTTAGATACAGGTTGTGCTTTAGTGTATAAATGAAGAATAACTCAAATCACTGCTGACATCAGAGATCCTGCTGGAGACATTTTAGAAGTTGAGTTTCATTTTTTCATCTTGTACATGAACAGAATGAGTCTCTAACATGATTTTAAAGAAAAGTTTGGAACAAATGTGTGAATGAGTCTGTAGAGGTCTGTAAAACATCACATTTAGGCTCAATGAGGAAATAAATCCATGTTTTATGTTGTCATGGCCTCAGAGGAAGGAAAAGCAATAGCACTTTCTTGATGTGACCTACAAAGGGTTAAAGTGATACTGATACCAACTGAGTACTTCATTCAATACCCATCATGTGAATAGAAGCCACCGTTCCTCGACATCTAAATGATTAGATTTTTTACACAAATGAGTTTTAAAAGTCTTCAAATTATTAATATTTATGACTCAAAGAACATTTGTGTTGATTGGCTGCGAGCAAGTCCGTACAAATAGTCATATTTTCTAGCTCTGGATCGATTGCAGGTATCAATTGATTGGAGATGTTTCGATACTACTTGGTATTGATTTATTTCGGTCGATCCTTCAAAAGGTATCAAGGACCAATACCCAGCCCTTGGTACAGTTAAGTAGCTCTGACCTTAGTGTACGGAAACCTTTTCCTAGTCTTGATGTTTGCTGACGCTGCAGTATCCAAAAATAGAAGCTTCCTTTAAATGTTAGACTTGACATGCTCTGGTTGAAGCTCCTTCACAGGTGTGTCCTGTTGGCACTCTGCCACTTTATATGGTTGGGTGTACCAATCTGCAAGGTTTACTTTGGCTTGTATGTGTATGTTTGCATCTGTTAGATATGTATTACAGTGTCTAAGGATGACTAGTGTGATGATGTACAGGAGGTGGAAGTGAAATAAGGGGGCTTGTTCCCTGTTTCGATATCACTGGACCTTTGTGTTTGTTTACTGTAAAGCCACATGATTACAGAAAAACAGGATTACTAAGAGGTCATTGTCATTTACAGTCAGAATGGGAGTTATTTTAACTTTAGGTTGGTGTACCTACAGTCACAAACTGGTAACTGAGTGTACACCCATCAGCCAAAACATTAAAACCACCTGCCTAATATTGTGTAGGTCCATCAAAACAGCTCTGAACCATCAATACATGGACTCCACAAGACCTCTGAAGGTGCCAACGTCTGGTATCTGGCACCAAGACGTTGGCAGCAGATCCTTTAGCTCCTGTAAGCTGCAATGTGGGGGAGTGTCAAGCACATACCACAGCTGCTCGATTTGGATTGAGATCTTAGGGAAATCGGAGGCCGATAAGCAACACCTTGAACTTTTATCATGTTCCTCAAACCGTTCCTGATCAGGCAGCGTTATCCTGCTGAAAGAAGACCCTGCCTTGAAGGAGTATCGTCGCCATGAAGACTCGGTTTTATTTGTAGAGATATTTTAGTCCGAACCAAAGAGACAGACTGACCTACATTGCTATCGGATGACATGGTGGGTCTAAGTTTGTTAAAGGACTGTAAAGCAGAATTAAAGTCAAGTCCTGAAAGTTCAGGAATCGCTTTGAACACTGAGAAAAACGAAAAAGACGTTTGACTGACTCATAAGGTTTTTAAAGTCAATATTTAGTCCGTATACAGCTGGTGGAGCATAAACAAATATTTGAGCATAATGTTAGACCTCAGTTAGTGCGTGAAAGTATTAAAAAAGGAACCTAAGCTTGTGAGGTTTTGTATCCTCGTAACACTAATACGTTTTTGCTTATCCCATCAAATAATGTAGATTCAGACCGAGTGGTTATTGTGGTCTGAAGTGATGCTGTGTGTTGCTGACTCTAGAGTTCACTAGAAGGCTAAGACCTTTAATTCAACCCTAAGATACAGAAGTGAAGGTATATCTCTGTAAGCACAGAAGGCCACAACAGCTGATATCAAGGATGAAGAAAGTAAACAATAAGAGACAAGTAGCAGGACAATTAACCCTCCTGTTGTCCTCGAGTCAAGGAAGGAGGGAAGAAGGGAGGAAAGGAGGAATGGAGGAAGAAGGAAGGAAGGGAGGAAGAAGGAATGAAGGAAGGGAGGAAGAAGGAAGGAAAGGAGGGAGGGAGGGAGGGATGGAAGAAGGAAGGAAAGGAGGAAGGAAGGAGGGGAGGGAGGGAGGAAAAAAGGAAGGAAAGAAGGACAGAGGAAAGAAGGAAGGGAGGAAGGTAATGGGCAGGAAAGCAAGAGAGAAGGAGGAAGGAAGGAAGAAAGGGGATGGAGGAAGGAAAGAAGGAAGGAAAGAAAAAGAGAAGGACAGACGGAAGGAAGGGAGGAAAGAAGGAACAGTCAGACCGAGTGGTTATTGTGGTCTGAAGTGATGCTGTGTGTTGCTGACTCTAGAGTTCACTAGAAGGCCTCTAATTCAACCCTAAGATACAGAAAGTGAAGGTATATCTTCCCTTCTCTGTAAGCACAGAAGGCCACAACAAACTGAAAGCGTATGACATGACCACATATGATATGGAAAACCGCCAAAGTAGAACAATAAGCATCTAGTGTGGGCCAATCGGGTTAGTATCACATAGCATAACCCGAACTGCAAAGGTATATAAGGAATTAAAAATGCATATTCGAGGCTTCTTCTACAAAACATGACAAGTTCTTTACTATTGTGAGTATCATGTCATATGTTGTTTTATAGATTTATTGAAGTTGTTGTTGGCAGAAGGACATTTTAAAGACAGGTCAACACAAGAAACGTTAGCCTTCTTAACCTTCCTGTCGTCCTCCCGGGTCAAATTGACCCCGTCTGTTTAAACTGTTCCTTCCTTACTTCCTTCCTTCCTCCCTCCCTCCCTCCTTCTCTCTTTCTTTCCTCCCCCTACCTTCCTCCTTTCCTTTTTTCCTCTGTCCTTCTTTCCTTCCTTCCTCCCTTCCTCTTTTCCTTTCTCGCTCCCTCCTACCTTCCTTCCTCCCTCCCTCCCTTTCCTTCTTTCCTTCCTTCCTTCCCTCCTTCCTCCCTTCCTTCCTTCCTTCCTTCCTCCCTCTTTTCCTTCTTTCCCTCCCCCCTTCCTTCCCTTCCTTCATCTGTCCTCCCTTCCCTCCCTCCTTCCTTCATCCCTCCTTTCCTTCCTTCTTCCTCCCTCCCTTCCCTCCCTCCTTCCTTCCTCCCTCCTTTCCTCCCTTCCTTCCTTCCTTCCTTGACTCGAGGACAACAGGAGGGTTAAATTAAATATTGTAATATAGTGGGTTTTTTTAAAGCGTTAATTCATTGTTTCTTTTATAGATGATTTTTCCCCTAATAAAAAAAGTGATGTAGACGAGTGAGAAAGGTTAGCATGCAGATTTAGCTAAACTTTATAATCTTAATTTAATCCCCTTTTTCTGTGCGTTGTTCCTTTAATTTAAATTATTGGGTCAGTTTCATGTGTCCAACTATTATTTTTTCATTATTCACTTTAAAGGGTCCCAATGTTTTCCTGCTACACCTTCATCAGCAACATACTTGAATCTTTGAGGACAGAAATATTCACATCAAGGTCTGTAGAATATATTTAGCAGCCAAAATTCATCATGCTAAGCTCCACTTCTGCAAAAAGACATATTAATACTATTGGAGAAACTTTAATTAGTTTTTGGTGTTCTCATTTATATCTAAAAAGTTGTAAAGATTTAGCTTTGCAGGTCTTCACAGCTGCTAGTTTAAAGCTATCTAAGCTAGTTAAAAGCTATATAAGCTAGTTTAAAGCTATCTAAGCTAGTTAGCTACTTGTTTACTTTCTGAAATTCACATTCTTGTATTAACCAGCATGTAGTTGTTGTTTTTTAATGTGAATTTATCTCCTTTCCTGTCATGAGACTGTCTGTTAAATGAACCTAAGTTACATCTCATGAGGTTTTTATAGCTTGTCTGTGTCTTAAGACTTTAGCCTGACTGATGAATGCTAACTAAATGGGTTTGTTAAAGTGCTAACAGTTAAGTGAATACCAGTTTTAAAACCCAAATATCATGTTTCAATTAAAAACAAAACAACAACCTTGCTTATCTATGAATTAGCATCACAACACACAAGCTACAAGCTAATCAGTGTTCAGTATTTAGCCATGTTTTACTCCAGCAGAGGTTCAAGACATTTTAATGGACATTTATTTGCTTTTTCTGCCTGGAAAAAACTTAACCCTTACATACTGTTCATATTCTGACTTATAATTACTCCAATTCCCCATCAGTCATTAATACATGTTTGATTAATCCTTCTGTAAATGGAAAAAAAGACATTTACAATCAGAACATTTTAAAGAACTTGAAGAATACAACATGTTTGAATGCTGATTCTTGAATCTTTTTTAATAAACACATGTCAAATTTGTACATTTGAATATATAAAATGTGTATCAGCTGCTCAAAATTTAAAGAAAAGATGCATTTTATTTCCATTTTTGTATATTTGGGCTGATATTAGGAAAAGTCCAGCTAAAATAAAGGTGTAATATGGTGTTTCTACAGCTCTACAATGTAAAAAAAAAATGGGTCAAATTCGCTGAACAGTATGTAAGGCTTAAAAGCTTTTCTTCCAGTGAAAAACGTCCACATTCAGGATTTCATAAACATACATTGCTGTTGAGTGTTCATGTTTAATTATTTGATGTTGTGATTAGCGCTGGGCGATATGGACAAAATCAAGTATTCCGATATTTTTGACCAAATACCTCGATATCGATACTGCAACAATAATGTAGAGATGATTCTTGATGCTTTCACAGAATATTTACACTATGAAATGTTTGGTATATAATCATTGGTAACGTGGATACAATGACAAAGTGGGTAAAAGGTAAAAAATAACACAAGCTAGAGCTAGAACAGTCCGTTAAGTTCAGAAAATGACATCATAGTACAGTAATGCAGCTTTTAAAACCAGGAAAAGACGACTCTGATGACATATCACGATATTACGATATCCAAAATCTAAGACGATATCTAGTCTCATATCACGATATCGATATAATATGGATATATTGCCCAGCCCTAGTTGTGATAATAACTTGGGTTGTATTATATAAAGCATTGAATAGTTTAGGGCCAAAATACATTAATTATCTGCTGCTACGTTATGAACCATCGTCTCTATCAGGCAGTCTCGGACATTTCTGCTTTCTTGTCCTTAGACTCAACACTAAACAGCTTTCAGTCTTTATACTGAATTATATAGCATAATAGTATAATAAGAGTTGGATACGATGCATTTTCCCCAAAGACCACCACTGTAAAATGGCGCTTTTCCACTACACAGTTCCAGCACGCCTCGCCTCGACTCGCCTCGGTTCTTTTTGCGTTTCCACTAGGGAAAGTACCTGGTACCTGGTACTTTTTTAGTACCGGCTCTGGTGAGGTTCCAAGCGAGCCGAGCCGGTACTAAAATGTGACGTCGACACACTGCTGGCCGCTGATTGGTAGTTGTCGCAGGAAGAGTCATGAGCCGTCCCACACAAGAATCAAACCCGGCATTTTTAAATACCAACAACAGCGTTACAGAGATTAGTTTCTCTTCTCTTGCTTTGTGTGAGACAGAAAGCCTCATACAGCAGCAAGTACACCATCACCTCCATGTCCTCCATTGTTTATGTGTTTTGTGTCGCGTATAAAACAAAGTCACGGCAGTTTAATGCAGCGTTGCTATGACGACCCCGCCCACGTTGAGTAGGTACTTTTTTGTAATGGAAAAGGTTTCATGGTACCAAACCGAGGCGAGTCGTGCTGGAACTGTGTAGTGGAAAAGCGCCAAAAGGCAAAGTCTGTATTAGTGTATTGAGTTGTGTTATCTGTTGTGATTGGGTGTTCAGATAATGTAATACACACAGACACATTATTGTGGATAAATGTAGTTGATGTGCTGTTTGCTTAACATGTGTTTTGCATCACTGTGGTGTGATGCTGCTGCAGGCCTGAGTTGTCATGTGTTTTATAAGTTGGCTTTTGTGTGTGAAGTTGCTTCCCTCACTTACCGACCCTTATTATGAAACCTGCAATCAGCTGCTGTGTGATTGTTATACACTCAGTCTCATGTATCAGTAATAAGCGTTGTGTTATCTGCTTGGGTGGTTTTTAGAGAACACTTAATATTACCATACATGAGCCACACAGATGATGCTTTAATCCACTGTATCATTGTCTTGTGGATTGTGAGTGCAGCAATATGTCAGCAGTTGGTTGGAAGGGAGGAAAGGAAGGAAGGAAGGGAAGGAAGGAAGGATGGAGGAAAGAAGGAAGGAAGGAAGGTAGAAGGGAGGGAGGAAAGAAGGAAGGAGGGAGGGAAGGAAAAGAGGAAGGAAGGAAAGAAGGACAGAGGAAGGAAGGGAGGGAGGAAGGTAGGGGGGAGGAAAGAAAGAGAGAAGGAGGGAGGGAGGATGGAAAGGAAGGAAGGAAGGAATGAGGGAAGGAAAGAAGGAGGGAGGGAGGAAGGAAAGGAAGGAAAGAAGGAGGGAGGGAGGAAGGAAGGACGGAGGAAAGAAGGAAGGAGGGAGGGAGGGAGAAAGGAAAAGAGGAAGGAAGGAAAGAAGGACAGAGGAAAGAAGGAAAGGGAGGAAGGTAGGGGGGAGGAAAGAAAGAGAGAAGGAGGGATGGAGAAAGGAAGGAAGGAATGAGGGAAGGAAAGAAGGAGGGAGGGAGGAAGGGAAGGGAAGGAAGGAAGGAATGAGGGAAGGAAAGAAGGAGGGAGGAAGGAAAGGAAGGAAGGACGGAGGAAAGAAGGAAGGAGGGAGGGAGGGAGAAAGGAAAAGAGGAAGGAAGGAAAGAAGGACAGAGGAAAGAAGGAAAGGGAGGAAGGTAGGGGGGAGGAAAGAAAGAGAGAAGGAGGGAGGGAGGAAGGAAGGAAGGAATGAGGGAAGGAAAGAAGAAGGAGGGAGGGAGGAAGGGAAGGAAGGAAGGAATGAGGGAAGGAAAGAAGGAGGGAGGAAGGAAAGGAAGGAAGGACGGAGGAAAGAAGGAAGGAGGGAGGGAGGGAGAAAGGAAAAGAGGAAGGAAGGAAAGAAGGACAGAGGAAAGAAGGAAAGGGAGGAAGGTAGGGGGGAGGAAGGAAGGAAAGGAAGGAAGGAAGGAATGAGGGAAGGAAAGAAGGAGGGAGGGAGGATGAAAGGAAGGAAGGAAGGAATGAGGGAAGGAAAGAAGGAGGGAGGGAGGAAGGAAAGGAAGGAAGGACGGAGGAAAGAAGGAAGGAGGGAGGGAGGGAGAAAGGAAAAGAGGAAGGAAGGAAAGAAGGACAGAGGAAAGAAGGAAAGGGAGGAAGGTAGGGGGGAGGAAAGAAAGAGAGAAGGAGGGATGGAGGAAGGAAAGGAAGGAAGGAAGGAATGAGGGGAGGGAGGGAGGAAGGAAGGACAGACGGAAGGAAGGAAGGACGGAAGGAAGGAAGGGAGGGAGGAAGAAAGGAACAGTCAAAACAGATGGGGACGACACAAAGGTTAAATTAGTATACTTTCTAGTACACTACAAGTACATGGTCCTCTTAGTTGAATTTAAATGTCTTTGTGCATTGCCTCGTGTTGCTTTTACATTATATCCCACCTCCCTTTATGTTTTTATGTAAAGCTCTCTGCATTGCCTTGTTTAAATGTGCTATGCAAATAAACTCGCCTTGCCTTGAACTGACACTTTTCATCCTCCTCTGTGCAGATGAGCGGAACATTGGAAAACGGTGAGAGCGCCACACAGATTTCTAAAAAGGCCAAAATTAGCGACCATCTGGACGGCATTCCCCCGGAGACTCTCAGTAAGGTAGGTGTCACCTGAGAGGGAAATATATGTTTTGTTGTTGTTGTGTTGTTCTATAGGTGGTTTACATTGCATGTTGTTTTATAGATAGATAGATAGATAGATAGATAGATAGATAGATAGATAGATAGATAGATAGATAGATAGATAGATAGATAGATAGATAGATAGATAGTTAGGTAGGTAGAAACATAGAAACACAGCTCTAACTATCCAATGGAATGGTAAAAAGATTACTAAGAAAACACAAAAATTGTACTAATAAAACAAATATATATGTAATAAATAATAATAACATACTCGGTATGCAAAAAGTGCACTGCAGTATCTAAAAACACCTTTTTTTTGCAATATTTCAAGATTGTTTCACATTGTTCAGCATTTCCATTTACCAGTTTAAAGTACATTCTCAATTTGAGTCAAATTTGATCCTAAAATCCTAAAAGGTAGTCACTGCAGCGATTTCAACACAGATGAAAGTCAGTCATAATCACAAAGTCTGCCACAATGATTGAGCCAGAAATAAAGTACTAAGTCTTAAATAACAACATGAACATTACTACATTTAGACATTGTATTTAAAACGCTATATGGTAAAATGGTAAATGGACTGTACTTATATAGAGCTTTTCTAGTCCTTGGACCACTCAAAGAGCTTTTACACTACATGTCACATTCACCTATTCATACACCATTGGTGCAGCCATTGGGAACAATTAGGGGTTAAATATTGTGCCGAAGGAAACATCGATATGCAGTCTGGAGGAGCCGATTAATAGACGACCTGCTATACCTCACACAGGAGTCAAGAATGAACTTATTGTTAAAATGAACTGACAAATATCAAACTTTAAGAGCTAAAAGTTACAAAAAGTTGCATTAAAATACAGATAATACAGCTCCTGGCAGACAGATTTGATGCATAACTGTAGTGTGTTTGACTTTAACGTATATTTACATAATTACAAGAAAAGTGAGCATAAAAAGAAACAAAAATGAAGAGTTTTGAGGTCTGTTTAAAACCCTAAATCTATAAGAAACTGACTGATAAAGTATTTACTGTCAGTTTCACAGAGACAGCCATGTGGTTACACCCTGTGTGCTTGTGTAAAGCCTTAATATTAACGACATTTATAGCTTCCTGTTTCTGTGGATTTTTTTTTGTCTTGCACACTGTTGGAAGAAACTGGATTAAGAAGTCAGTGTTGCTGTGGGAAAAGTTCTCAGATTGGCAAATTACACACAGAGAAGTTAATAGCGTGAGTCAGAGATCAGTCAGAGATGCTTGAATAGCATTAACTTGAATCATGACTGTATTTACATTTTCGGAGGCTTTTGCAGACACAGCGTCAGGATCACACCCAACACGCCTCATTTATTCACACAAAACCTGCTTTTAGATATTTAAAATATATTTCACAACTTCAGTCAGTGACTTAATACTTAATAGTGATTAAGCACCTTTTAAAGCAACATCTTTTTTTAATCATCTGTCTGACTTCACACAGAACTCCATTTCACTGTTTGTGAAGTTGGTTGCTAAGGTTGTTGCTATGGTGTTTTCCAAATGTGTTAGCTCACATATTTAGGGTCAGGTATCAGCTCCAACATGTACAGATGGATTTGAGACAGTTTTTTTTCTAATTTTACTACTAAAGCTTGTTTCATGGTTTGTTGACGTCGCCAACGGAGGGTTGGACTTCGGGGGGCTGACCAATCAGAGCAGAGTGGGCTCATCAGGAGTTTTTAACTGGAAATCATGCAAAGATATTCCAGTAGAGACACAGAATATTAATATAGAGCTGGAGAATATGCCCTCCTTAAGCGACCTGAATGGTGGTTCATTCAAAGCATACAAAGAATATTGAATAGGTAATATTCTTAGATACAAAAAAATCATCTTCTCCTCTAAATCAGAAGCATTGATCCTCTGTAGGGTGGCCATTTTAGGAAATTTAAAATTCAGATTTGGTTCAACTTACACCCGTCTATAGCTGGATTTGTATTTGACATAAGAGTTAACGGGTTTCCTGTATATAATACCTGTGACGTAGAGTTTAATAGTGCTGGATTTCACTCGCTGATATCACCACGGCAACACTAGAGATGGTGTATCATGCTTTAATTATATTCCCCATAGTTAGTGTGTGGCAGAAAGCAGCATCGCCCTTTACAGCCTAAAAGGAAAGGGGAGGAAGAAGAGAGAAGCTAGGGTTTGTTTTTTTGCTCTGTACTAAGTTATACATATTTATTTATTTTTTATTCTCCTTTCTGGCGCCCAACTTTTGAATTAAACCCTTTTTCATCCTCTATGCTACAACTACAAATGTGTTTCAATCAGGCGGGGAGTTCAGGTCCTCTGAAATGAGGCCAACGCGGAAGTAACTTAAAACTGCATTCTATCAAAAGGCCACCAGGGGGCGACCGCTTTGGTGTCAAAAGGACTTCCGTCTCTATACAAGTCAATGGAGAATTCACCAACTTCTCACTTGATTTCTAACCTCAGTAAACGTTTTCAAAACGTGTTTATGGTCTCAATCGCTAGTTTAAAGCCTTCTTCAATGCAGTATGATGTTCATTTGGGACGTTTTGGCCTCCCTGATTTTATATGTGACGATGAAGCAGGGTATGCATTAGGGCGTGGCTACGTCGTGATTGACAGGTTGATTGGTTCACAGGTTCAGGAGGGCGCCTCATGCTCCTCCTGATGCCCATATAAGTAGAATCCCTGTTTTTATTTTTTCCAGCATGCACCTGAAATTTTCAAGATGGCGCTGCTCAGATCCGATACTATTGGCCTCCGAGCAGCAGTCCACAAACCAATGGGTGACGTCACGGATGTTACGTCCATTTCTTATATACAGTCTATGGTTTCAGTCCACCTTTTTTTTTTAAATGCAAATTTGACGCATATAAAAAAACCTGAGTGGAAACACTGAAAATTAAAAATTAAATTAATTATAATGTTGCAGTGGAAATTATAAAAAATATAATTTTGCAAAAAGTTTTCCTCTTGGCTGAGGAGTAATAAAAGTTAGGGTTATGTGGAGAAGAACAACTAGAGCCAGACTAAGTGAATATAATTTATTTCTCAATCTGTTTCCAATCTGTGTTGCATTTTTTTTTGGTCTTAAACCAATTACAGAATTAGTTGCATGGCGTGTTAGAGATTCAGAGCATGCTGTTTATTGTTACCATGCGTGTTTGCAGAGTGACGTATTGCAGGCGGAGCCAAGCCAATATAAAACACGACTTTTACTAGTCCTAACCATCAGAGTCATGATGGAGGAATGAAGTAATCCAGGAACGAGCATGTAGGGACAAGAGAAGAGGCGGAGGAGGTGGTGGAGGTGGAGGAGGAGGGAATTAAACGAGGCTGAGAAAGAAAAGGAGGGAAAGAAAGAGTTTAATGCTACAGAGAGACAGAGCGAGACGAGGCCTGAGCTGACATGCTGCTGGAAAATTACTGCAACACATAAAATAGAAGAAGAAGAAAAGACAGAGAGAGAGAGACAAAGAGAGGAGTGGCCTTTGTGTGTTTGTGTCCACGCTTCATGTAAACTTATGCAAACATCCTGTCCTGATCCCAATCCTCATCCTGGAACCAGATCCAATAATAATAATAATAATGATAATAATGACAATAATGACAATAATAATACGTTGTTTTAATATTTTTGTGTCTATACCTGCCCAGTGACTTCAGATGGCAGGAAGGGAAGAAGAAGGAAGGAAGGCAGGAAAGATGGAAGGAAGGAAAGGAGGGAGGAAGGAAGTAGGGAGGGAAGGGAGGACAGAAGAAGGAAGGGAAGGAAGGAGGGAGGGAAGGAAGGAAAAGAGGGCGGAAGGGAGGGATGGAGGAAGGTAGGAGGGAGGGAGGAAGGAAGGAAAGAAGGACAGAGGAATTAAGGAAAGGAGGAAGGTAGGGGGAGGAAAGAAAGAGATAAGGAGGAAGGGAGGGAAGAAGGAAGGAAGGAATGAGGGAGGGAGGAAGGAAGGACAGAAGGAAGGAAGAAAGGGGGATAGAGGAAGGAAGGAAGGAAGGAAGGAAGGAAGGAAGGGAGGAAAGAAGGAACAGTCAAAACAGACGGGGTCAATTTGACCCGGTAGGACGACACGAAGGTTAAAGAGACCCAACATTCCCTCATGAGCAAGCCTTTGTGCTAAATGAACATATTGTTTAAAAACAAACAAACAAATTTCACTTAAAAATCTGCCATCGTTACATTATTACACATTATAGATTGTATTCTAATGGAAAGCTTGATGTGACAGTAGTCTGTTGGCATTTATCTATGCAGTCCCACCCTGATATTATCCTGATATGACCTGTTCTGGCTGCCAGGGAGTCATATGTGTTATTCAGGGGATTTATACCAGCAGCATCAACAGCAGCAGCAGTACTGTTGAAACTTGTCAGAAGTATTTTAGACTTTTAAAGTACAGGTGAGAAGATAAAAAGACGACAATGCTGCCAAGAAAAATGCTCACCGTCACTTTGGCAAGCTCTGATGAAACTGGTCCCCGATGTTGAAATCTGGATGTATAGAAAATATGAAGGGAACATATTGTGCTTTTCCTTTATGAACATCTGGTTTAATCTTCGTGTCGTCCTCCCGGGTCAAATTGACCCTGTCTGTTTGGACTGTTCTTTCTTTCCTTCCCTTCTTCCTTCCTCCCTTCCTTCTTTCCTCTGTCCTTCCTCCTTCCCTCCTTCTCTCTTTATTTCCTCCCCCCTACCTTCCTCCCTTCCTTCTTTTCTCTGTCCTTCCTTCCTTCCTCCCTTCCTCTTTTCCTTTCTCCCTCCCTTCCGTCCTTCCTTCTTTCCTCCCTTCCTCCCCTCCTTCCTTCTTCCTCCCTTCCTTCCTTGACTCGGGGACAACAGGAAGGTTAAGAGTCAAAATATAATGAAGTATACTTATGTAGAAGTAATTGTGAGTGCTCAATGTCCGAGTCGACGTTGACTAATGACTGATTTCTTTATACACATTGCCCCAGATCACAGCTTTATTGTGTATTTACATTGTTTTGGGTTTAGTCACACTAAGCTAAGAGGTGTGCTAGTTGTCTGCAGCTCTTCATCAAACATCATCATCACTGTGAATGTTTGAAATATATAACTTCCTGCTTTATTTCTAACCGATCGGCTCAAAGAATCTCCATATTTTGTTGTTTTGACTGTTTTTTAGCGCTAACAAACTATTTCCTGTAAATTCTTCATACTAAAAGTAAAGCTAAAGTATAAATAACAGGAGAGTAAAAGGTTATAGAGCAGTGTCATAAGATATTAACCCTTAAAATTTGGATTTAATTAAAAAAGCAGCTGCAAACAGAAATGTCTTCATCCTCCTGTGTGACAAAGACACCACACCCTACCACCGTGTGTGTGTGTGTGTGTGTGTGTGTGTGTGTGTGTGTGTGTGTGTGTGTGTGTGTGTGTGTGTGTGTGTGTGTGTGTGTGTGTGTGTGTGTGTGTGTGTGTGTGTGTGTGTGTGTGATCTGTGAGGATGCAAAACTAAAGTGAAAAGCAAAGTCACAAACTGAGAACAAACTCCAAACTGTAAGAAGTCCAGTGAAGCCAAAAACACATATATCGCCCCCTGGTGGCTGGTTGCAGTATAACTCATACATCCTGCCCCATGAGCCAAACTAAAAAAATCAAAATATACATGAAATAAATTTCTCGCATTGGTGGTTTCTGTGATTTTAGGTAGTTCTGATAAATTAGTCTTTTGCACAGGACTCTGGCTCCAAATTATGTTACACATCCAATATGGCCGCTTCCTAGAAAGACGATCTTTTAGCTTCACTTTTGCATAGTGGTAGGAAACTGAGACATGTCATCCATGTTTAACCCTCCTGTTGTCCTCGAGGGAGGGAGGGAGGGAGGAAGAAGGGAGGAAAGGAGGGAGGGAGGAAGGATGGAAGGGAGTAAGAACGAAGGAAAGGAGGGAGGAAAGATGGAAGGAAGTAAAAAGGAAGGAAAGGAGGAAGGAAGGAAGGAAAGAAAGGAGGGAGGAAAGAAGTAAGAAGGAAGGAAAGGAGAGAGGAAGGAAGGAAGGGAGAAAGAAGGAAAGGAGGAAGGAAGAAGGAAAAGAGGGAGGGAGGAAGGGAGGAAGGAAGAAGGAAGGAAAGGAGGAAGAAGGAAGGAAGGACGGAGGAAAGAAGGAAGGAAGGAAGGTAGGAGGGAGGAAATAAGGAAGGAGGGAGGGAGGGAGAAAGGAAAAGAGGAAGGGAGGAAGGAAGAAAAGAAGGACAGAGGGAAGAAGGAAGGGAGGAAAGACAGAAGGAGATAGGGAGGAAGGAAGGACAGAAGGAAGGGAGGAAAGAGAGATGGAGGGAGGAAGGAATGAAGGAAAGGAGGAAGGACAGAAGGAAGGAAGGAGGAAAGGAAAGAAGGAACCGTTAAAACAGACGGGGTTAATTTGACCCGGTAGGACGACACAAAGGTTAAAAACAGTCAATGCAATGAACTGAGCGGCTGCATAAAGGACCAGTAGAAGATAAATAAGGAGTTTTTAACTGGAAATAATGTAAAGATATTCCAGTAGAGACACAGAATATTAACATAGAGCTGGAGATGTGCAGAATATGTCGTCTTTAAGATGCTTAACACAAATTTTCCTGATAACACAAATCAAACCCAAACAGTAAAAGACATGATTTAGCTTTAACTAACCCAGCAGTGATTTTCCAGCTTCAGAGGAAACGGAAACAGGAAGAGAAATGTGAATTGTTGCTGCCATCTCCAGAGGATCGTTACATGTTGTACCAGCCAGGCAACTTCCTGAAGAATACGCCTGTAAAAAACAGTTTTAGTTAACAGAAAAACAAGAGAATAAACACTGATAAAGGTTTTAGACATGTTCATGTCAGGCATACACAGCAGGGACCAAATGTTACGTTGGCACCATGTGGCACCTATAGTATAATAACATAACTTTATTATATTTATACTATTCTTTATATCCAGATAGGTGTGTATAATTAGTATGATTTTATATTTGTAAAGGTTGGTTGTATAACTGTACGTTTTTATATATGTGGGACTCTGTATCTACGTTCACATATTTGCATTTTTTCCACATTTGAAAAAAAACCCATAACTTTATTTATAAAGCATGTAGAGACAAGCTGAGAAAACCAATGTAAAGTGTTGAATTTAGGCTTTTACACAGCATTTATTCATTCATTCATTTATTTATGTCCATAGACAATAAAACACACACATATATATATTAATGATTTACATAATCATACATCAATGGAAAAGGAACATAGTTATAAATTAACATGTAAACAGGCTGAACTGTAGTTTCCTTTATTACATTTTTATGCTTCATTTATGTTTATATGCATAATTAAAACAACATTTTGTACAACTTTGAGATGCTAATATAATGATATTTTTAGTCAGTATCAGTATAAAGATTTGTGGATTTCTATAAGCGCCTGTTGTCATGTTCAAAATGATAAATTAGACTTAGTTGAGTTGTGATGCTTGAAGGTATAAAAGCTGATAAACAAAGACAGAAAAGAGTACAAAGAAAGTCAGAAAAAATGGGTCCTTGAGGGAAATCAAAGTGTACTGTGTCCCCAAGAAAAATGGGGAATATTTTAATTTCACTATAATTGAATTGACTAGAAGTTAGTCCACAGTATAGACATTTATGGAATAACTGAATATTATCACATGATGATTCCTGAGATGATTCCTGTCTATCAGTTTGAGGGTCCTTGATACCATACCTATTTTTTTTTAATCAAATTGAGTCCCTCTATTTCTTCCTTTCCCTCCTAATAATTACTGTAACTTCCTACAGTCAAATGCTTCTTCTAGATATAGAGACACAGACATAGACATAAATACAGACGTAAATACAGATATAAATACAGATACAGATATAGACATGCATATAGATATAGATATAGTTATGTAGACATATATATAGATATAGGTTTAGACATAGACAGATAAACAGTACCAGTCAAAAGTTTGGACACACCTTCCCATTCACATCAATGAGAAAGTGTGTCCAAACTTTTGACTGGTACTGTATATACATAAATATAGACATAGGCATTGATATATAGACATAGATATATATATATATAGATATATATATATATATCTATATATATATATCTATGTATACGTATATATATATATATGTATATATATATATGTATATGTATATATATATATATATATATATATATATATACATATACATATATATATCTATATATATATATATATATAGTGGCCTATTTCTGACTGTGTTTGTTTGCATGTGAGTTCAGACTTTAAACAGTTCAGGAGGAAAGTGAATGAGGGTCGGAGGGAAGTTGTTGAAAGTGTTTAACTCCCGAAAATAAAGACAGAGATCTTTTTATATAAAGTTTTAACCTGTGATCAGCTTGTTATCTACGTTACCTCAGATTCCTAGAAATACCAACGAGCTGTAGTATTACTGGAAATAAGTTTTTCCAGTTTATTCTGTTTTGAGGAGCTCACTTCTGCTCAGGGAATGAAGCATGAAGCGCTGCATAATTTACTCTATAACTTCAGGATGTCAGACTCTGGCGTAGAAATGTGGGTCAACACATGTTTGCAGGAGCAGATATCTGAGGTTTGATGGTGAAGATTTGGAGGGAAATGCTGCCATCTTGTGAATAAATTATGTTAAAATCTGTTCGGATCCTTTAATGTTTAATTTTCTCTTGAGGATGAAGTCAACCTGCGATGAAAATATAATTAATGTTTATATGTCAACTGTATGTATATTGGTGTCATGCCTTTAAGATGTATATATTTATATATTTATATATGTTTAATACTTTATTTAATCAGGTAGTCTCATTGAGAGAAATGTGTGTGCAACAATAAATATAGTACAATTTAGCTTATTTCCCTCTATACGGAGCATACTGTGTAGGCTGTATATGAAGGTTAAAGTCAAAAATATTACAAAGAAAGACAAAACTACTGCAAAGAAAGAAAAAAAAATACTGCAAAGAAAGAAAAAAATAATGCAGAGGAAGACAAAAATACTGCAAAGAGAGACACAATACTGCAAAGAAAGACAAAAATACTGCAAAGAAAGACAAAATACTGCAAAGAAAGCTATAAATACTGCAAAAAGGATTTTAAAAACGGCAAAGAAAGACATAACTACTGCAATAAGGACAAATATACTGCAAAAAAAGACAAAAACATTACAAAGAAATACAAAAATACTGTAAAAAGGAAAAGAAATACTGCAAAGAAAGGTACAAATACTGCAAAAAGGACAAAAAATGGCATAGAAAGACAAAAATACTGCAAAAAAAAGACAAAACTACTTTAAAAGGGCTAAAATATTCCAGGCCTCAAAATAAATAAAAGGCCCCCTGGTGGTTTATCTGTGTACTGCATATATCTGATCATATATACATATAGAGCTCTCTAAAACTCCTCATGGATCACATATGACTCCCTTGGTGTTAACTTACAGCCGTGTCTCGTACCTTTCTCTCTCTACAGCTGCAAAAGGATCTGGACGGGTTCGATCTGCCTCGGGAGAAGCTGCAGGTCATCATGTCTCTGCTGAAGAAGGACGTGAATCGAGGTTTAGGGAAACACAGTCATCACCGAGCGCCGGTGAAGATGCTGCCGACGTTCGTCAGGGCAACGCCGGACGGGACGGGTGAGTGAACTTTTCCATCATTATTGCTATGTTATATTTTCATGTCTCAGGTAAAATAGGACATGATATTGTGTGATAGGAGATGTTTAGTGGTGTAAAAGCTAAAAAATACACTCTCTCTGCTCTCTGAAACATGAATCAAGGTTTAATCACATTTATTGATCAGTCAGATCCACTATTGATGCTTTCTAAACACATCTGAGCTTCATAGTTTGGTATAGACCCAGGAAGTCAAACATGAGGCACGTGGGCCAGAAATGGCCCGCCGAAGGGTCCAATCCAGCCCACTTACCTTCCTTCCTTCCTTTCATCCTTCCTTCCTTCCTGATGATGATGATCTGTCGCTCCTCCCCTGCAGAGAAAGGCGACTTCCTGGCGTTGGATCTGGGAGGAACAAACTTCCGGGTGCTTCATGTCCGAGTTTTGGAAGAGGAGCAGAAGATGGTGAAGATGGACAGTCAGATCTGTGCCATCCCGCAGGAGATCATGACGGGAACCGGAGAACAGGTACTAGAAGGAAAAACAGTCAATGGACGGAGACTTAATCTGCAGTTAACCAGTTTCTGATGACTGAATTACTGTTTATCTTCACTTACCTCATCTTAGCTTAACTTATTTTAACTTACCTCATCTTAGCTTATGTTAATTTATTTTAATTTATCGTAACTTATGTTAACTTATTTTAACTTATTTTAACTTATCGTAACTTATGTTAACTTATGTTAACTTATCTTAACTTATTTTAACTTATCGTAACTTATGTTAACTTATTTTAACTTATCGTAACTTATGTTAACTTATTTTAACTTATCGTAACTTATTTTAACTTATCTTAACTTATTGTAACTTATTTTAACTTATCGTAACTTCACTTATTTTATCGTAACTTATGTTAACTTATCTTAACTTATGTTAACTTATCTTAACTTATGTTAACTTATCTTAACTTATTTTAACTTATCCTAACTTGTGTTAACTTATTTTAACTTATTCTAACTTATTCTAACTTATCGTAACTTATGTTAACTTATTTTAACTTATCGTAACTTATGTTAACTTATTCTAACTTATCGTAACTTATGTCAACTTATTTTAACGTATCGTAACTTATCGTAACTTAACTTATTTTATCTTAACTTATTTTAATTTATCGTAACTTATCGTAACTTTCCTTTTACTTTAACTTTTTACTTTAATTGTGTCGCCTTTGCACATCTCTGCCTTTATATCTCTTTAATCTCTGCGTCTCTCTGTTTGTTTCCAGCTGTTCGACCACATCGCCGCCTGTCTCGCTGAATTCCTCGACTCTCAGAACCTGAAGGGACACACTCTTCCTCTGGGCTTCACCTTCTCCTTCCCCTGCGAACAGAAAGAAATAGACAAGGTTTCACTTTCACACACACACACACACACACACACACACACACACACAATGATAAGATTTAACCCTGCTAATTGCCAGAAAATTCTACTTCTTTGAAACTGTGTTTATTGGACCTTCTGACAAATAATTTAAAATATTTATTAAATAACATTTTGCATGTATGAGTTTTGTTTTGTATCATATTTCATACATCTATAGCATGTTTTAAACAAATACAAACATATTGAATACAACATGTTTAAGCCTTTATTACATCATCAGGTTCTATATTACATCATCAGGTTCTATTTTACATCATCAGGTTCTATATTACATCATCAGGTTCTATTCCATCATCAGGTTCTATATTACATCATCAGGTTCTATTAAATCATCAGGTTCTATATCACATCATCAGATTCTATTAAATCATCAGGTTCTATATTACATCATCAGGTTCTATATTACATCATCAGGTTCTATTACATCATCAGGTTCTATTACATCATCAGGTTCTACAAGCCCTTAAAGCTCCTGCATAGAGCTCATATCAGCCACAACATGAAATACAATAAACTGAACAGATGAACAGATAAATGAGCTTCTATACCTGCTGTATCTAATCTGATACACTTTCAACAGGAATTTACCATAAAATAAGATACTAAATATTTAGTAATTCACCATTGCATCAATCCAGTAACTATTCCTATTGAAGTATCAGTAACTATTTCAATGTTTTTCTTACTTTAACTTTTTATAAACTGGTAAAAAAACTATATATGCAGGCCTCTAACCTTCATGTCGTCCTCCCCATCTGTTTTGACTGTTCCTTCTTTCCTCCCTTCCTCCCTCCCTCCTCCTTCTTTCCTTTCCTCCTTCCTTCCTTCCTTCCTTCCTTCCTTCCTTCCTTCCTTCCTTCCTTCCTTCCTACCTTCCTCCCTTCCTTATTTCCTCTGTCGTACCTTCCTCCCTTCCTTCTTTCCTCTGTCCTTCCTCCCTTCCTTCTTTCCTCTGTCCTTCCTCCCTTCCTTCTTTCCTCTGTCGTACCTTCCTCCCTTCCTTCTTTCCTCTGTCCTTCCTTCCTTCCTTCCTTCCTTCCTTCCTTCCTTCCTTCCTTCCTCCCTCCTTCCCTTCCTCCCTTCCTCCCTCCTTCCTTCCTCCCTCCTTTCCTTCCTTTTTCCTTCCTCCCTTCCATCCTTCCTTCTTCCCTCCCTTCCTTCCTCCCTCCTTTCCTTCCTTCCCTCCTTCCTACCTTCCTCCCTTCCTTCTTTCCTCTGTCCTACCTTCCTCCCTTCCTTCTTTTCTCTGTCCTTCCTTCCTTCCTCCCTCCCTCCTTTCCTTCCTTCTTCCTTCCTCCCTTCCTTCCTTCTTCCTCCCTCCCTTCCTTCCTTGACTAGAGGACAACAGGAGGGTTAAATTGTGTCTCACTGATTGAAATAAAAAAAACTCCCCCTGGTGGTTTATCTGTGTACTACATGTATCTGATCATATATACATCAGGTTTTTAACACTGATGATGTAGAGCTCTCTAAAACTCATGTATATTAATATATGATTCAGTTGATGTTACAGGAGTTTAAACATCGTCTCTCTCCTCACAGAGCATCCTGATCCGCTGGACCAAAGGCTTCAACTGCTCCGGTGTTGAGGGAGAAGACGTGGTGAAGCTACTGAGAGAAGCCATTCACAGGAGAGGAGTGAGTCCTAAATACTGAGGCTCAGATGGTGATTTCTATAAAACATTTTAGGCACAAGATTTGAAATGTCGTGTCTTGTATCAGTTTGAACACAAAATAGCTGATTGATAGAAGGAAGGAAGGAAGGAAGGAAGGAAGGAAGGAAACAAAAGAAGGAGGGAATAATCCTCCAAATAATATCTAAAAACCTGTGTAAGATTATCTGATCTTATCCCTCCCTCTCTCTCTCCCTCTATTTCTCTATCTCTCTATCTCTCTCTTTCTCTATCTCTCTCTCTCTCTCTGTCTCTCTCCCTCTCTCTCTCTGTCTCTCTCTCTCTCTGTCTGTCTCTCCCTCTCTCTCGCTCTCTCTCTCTCTCTCTCCTTCTCTCCCTCTCTCTCTTTCTGTCTCTCTCCCTCTTTCTCTGTCTCCCTCTCTTCCTCTCCCTCTCTCCCTCCCTCTCTTTCTCTCTCTCTCTCTCCCCCCCCCCCCCCCCCCCTCTCTCTCATCAGGACTATGACATCGGCTCTGTTGCCATGGTGAACGACACCGTTGGCACGATGATGAGCTGCGGCTACAGGGACCAGAGCTGTGAGATCGGCATGATCATCGGTAAACATCAATAATAATAATAATAATAATAATAATAATAATAATAATATTAATAATAATGATAATAAACTTTATTTATAGAGCACCTTTCGTACAAGGCATGTAGCTCAAAGTGCTTTACAGAAAAAATACAATAAAAACAACAGCAAATAAACAGAATTAAAAGAAAACCTTAAAATCTATTCTAACAGACTGAAGTGAAGCTAAAACTGGGTCCTGGGTTTTGTATCACCATAATCCCTAAATATATAAAATACACTTAAATGTAGACAGTAGCTGAGTCTACTATACTTTTCATTATCTCTTCCTCTCTTCCTCTCTTCTCTCTCTTAAAGGTACGGGAACCAACGCCTGCTACATGGAGGAGATGAAGAACGTGAAGCGAGTGGAGGGCGAGGACGGGCGGATGTGCATCAACACGGAGTGGGGCGGCTTCGGAGACGACGGCTCCCTCAAACACATCCTGACCGAGTTTGACGTTGAGGTCGACAAAACGTCCATCAACCCCGGAGTCCACACGTACGTACGACGAGTTAACCTTCCTGTCGTCCTCCCGGGTCAAATTGACCCCGTCTGTTTTGACTGTTCCTTCTTTCCTCCCTTCCTTCCGTCTGTCCTTCTTCCTCCTTCCCTCCTTCTCTTTCTTTCCTTCCTCCATCCCCCTTTCTTCCTTCCTTCTGTCCTTCCTCCCTTCTTCCCTCCTTCTTTCCTTCCTTCCTTCCTTTCCTTCCTCCCTTCCTTCTTTCCTCCCTTCCTCCTTCTCTCTTTCTTTCCTCCCCCTACATTCCTCCCTTTCTTGTTTCCTCTGTCCTTCTTTCCTTCCTTCCTTCCTTTCCTTCCTCCCTTCCTTCTTTCCTCCCTTCCTCCTTCTCTCTTTCTTTCCTCCCCCTACATTCCTCCCTTCCTTGTTTCCTCTGTCCTTCTTTCCTTCCTTCCTCCCTTCCTCTTTTCCTTTCTCCCTCCATCCCTCCTTCCTTCTTTCCTCCCTCCCTCCTAACTTCCTTCCTTCCTTCCTTCCTTCTTTCCTCCGTCCTTCCTTTCCTTCCTTCTTTCCTTTCCTCCCTCCTTTCCTTCCTTCCTCCCTCCCTTCCTTCCCTCCTTCCTCCCTCCTTTCCTTCCTTCCATCCTTCCTTCCTTCCTTCTTCCCTCCTTTCCCTCCTTTCCCTCCTTCCTCCCTCCTTTCCTTCCTTCCTTCCCTCCTCCCTTCCATCCTTCCTTCCCTCCTTCCTCCCTCCTTTCCTTCCTTCCTCCCTCCTTTCCTTCCTTCTTCCATCCTCCCTCCCTTCCTTTTTTCACTGTTTTGCATCATTAAAAATCAAATATTTTGTACAGACTAAACAATCAATTAATAAAAAATAAAAAAAGAATAATAGAAATAATCATTGTTGGTCATCTGATCCTGATTTTAAGCCGCAAAGCTTATTAAAAATGCTTCCAGTTGTAAGAAAACTGAGAGAAACGAGCTGCACAACAAACTTGTGCTTTCATTATTTATTATTTTTCATGTTACTCATTCATTTTGTTGTTACATAAAAGCAGAAAATAATGAGCCCGAGTTACACGTCTAACATAAACCAGCCTCCAGCCTCTAAAATCAGGCTCAGATATCCCTTCTTTTAGGTTTTTTTAGTGTTTTTCATCATAATTACTAGTAAAAAAGGATAATAATGAACCACTTTCATCTATTCTTCACATCTCCAGCTCTATATTAATATTCTGTGTCTCTACTGGAATATCTTTGCATCATTTCCAGTTAAAAACTCCTTATTTATCTTCTACTGGTCCTTTGTTTAACATCCAACATATTAACCCTTCATAAGTCTGCTCAACCGTTGGGTAGAAGTCACTTTGTGTCATGATATCTGGTTAAAACCAGAATCTATTGAATCCATTTAACTTTTAGGTCAATCTTTAGCACTTGTATGAGGAATGTAATGCACAGACAGACCATCAGGTTGTTCTATGGTTGCTATAGATACAGGTTGTTCTATGGTTGCTATAGATACAGGTTGTGCTATGGTTGCTATAGATACAGGTTGTTCTATGGTTGCTATAGATACAGGTTGTTCTATGGTTGCTATAGATACAGGTTGTTCTATGGTTGCTATAGATACAGGTTGTTCTATGGTTGCTATAGATACAGGTTGTGTTATGGTTGCTATAGATACAGGTTGTTCTATGGTTGCTATAGATACAGGTTGGTCTATGGTTGCTATAGATACAGGTTGTTCTATGGTTGCTATAGATACAGGTTGTTCTATGGTTGCTATAGATACAGGTTGTTCTATGGTTGCTATAGATACAGGTTGTTCTATGGTTGCTATAGATACAGGTTGTTCTATGGTTGCTATAGATACAGGTTGTGTTATGGTTGCTATAGATACAGGTTGTTCTATGGTTGCTATAGATACAGGTTGTTCTATGGTTGCTATAGATACAGGTTGGTCTATGGTTGCTATAGTTACAGGTTGTTCTATGGTTGCTATAGATACAGGTTGTGTTATGGTTGCTATAGATACAGGTTGTTTTATGGCTGCTATAGATACAGGTTGTGTTATGGTTGCTATAGATACAGGTTGTGTTATGGTTGCTATAGATACAGGTTGTTCTATAGTTGCTATAGATACAGGTTGTTCTATGGTTGCTATAGATACAGGTTGTGTTATGGTTGCTATAGATACAGGTTGTTCTATAGTTGCTATAGATACAGGTTGTGCTTTAGTGTATAAACGAAGAATAACACAAATCACTGCTGACATCAGAGATCCTGCTGGAGACATTTTTGAAGTTGAGGTTAATTTTTTCACCTTCCTTTCTTCCTTCCTTCCTTCCATCCATCCTTCCTTCCTTCCTTTCTTCCTACTTTCCTTCCATCCATCCTTCCTTCCTTCCTTCCTTTCTTCCTTCCTACCTTCCTTCCTTCCTTTCTTCCTACATTCCTTCCTGCCTTCCTTCCTTCCTTTCTTCCTACCTTCCTTCCATCCTTCCTTCTTTCGATCCTTCCTTCCTTCCTACCTTCCTTCCTTCCTTCCTTCTTTCCTTCCTTCCATCCTAAGAGGAAGGAAAAGCAAATAAATGATCCTTTAAATATTACTTTCTTGGTGTGACCTACTAAGGGTTAACAGTATAAAAAGTTAAGTCCCATTTAAGAAACTTAAACCTGCTTTACTATGATTTTGTGGCCACTAGGGGGCAGAAAAACTCACAATTAATCAAACACACTTCGGACTCTCCTGCAGGTTCGAGAAGATGATCAGCGGCATGTATTTGGGAGAAATCGCTCGGCTGCTGCTGGTGAAGCTGACGAAGGACCAGCTGCTGTTTAAGGGGAAAACGTCGGAGGCGCTGCTGACACCGGGAAGCTTCGAGACCAGATTCATCTCTGAGATCGAGGAGTGAGTGTCAGATATAATCTTTTTTCGTGCAATGCTAATTTTATATGCTTGTGCAGCTGATACACATTTTTATATATTATGCAAATGTACAAGTTTGATTGTGTTTATTAAAAGAAAATCAAAAAATCTGCATTTAAACATGTTGCTGTATTCTTCATATTCTATAAAATGTTCACCTGGATCATAAAATAGTGATGGTGAATGTCTTTTAACCCTCCTGTTGTCCTCGAGTCAAGGAAGGAAGGAAAGGAGGCAGAAGGAAGAAGGAAGGATGGAAGGGAGGAAAGGAGGGAGGAAGGAAGGGAAGAAGAAGAAGGAAGGAATGGAGGGAGGAAGGGAAGAAGGAAGGAAAGGAGGGAGGGAGGAAGGAAGGAAGGGAAGAAGGAAAGGAGGGAGGGAGGAAGGAAGGGAGGGAGGGAGGAACGAAAGGAGGGAGGGAGGAAGGAAGGGAAAAGGAAGGAAAGGAGGGAGGGAGGAAGGAAGGGGGGAGGAAAGAAAGAGAGAAGGAGGAAGGAAGGAAGTAAGGAAGGAAGGAGGGAGGAAGGAAGGGAGGAAGGTAGGGGGGACGAAGAAAGGGGGATGGAGTTAGGAAAGAAGGAAGGGAGGAAAGAAAGAGAGAAGGAGGGAGGTAGGAAGGACAGACGGAAGGGAGGAAGGAAGGAAGGAAGGAAGGGAGGAAAGAAGGAACAGTCAAAACAGGCGGGGTCCTCCCTTCCATCCTTCCTTCCTCGACCCGGGAGGACGACACGAAGGTTAAAGGGATAGTTAGTAATTTTTACTGGTTAAGAAACATTTTAATTTACGCATTTTGACTCTTTCTTTCTTTCTTCTTCTCTCTTTCTTTTCTTCCTGTTTCTCTCTCGTCTTTGCTTCAGGGAGGAGAGCGGTCTGAAAAACACCGAGACCATTCTGACCCAGTTGGGTTTGACGTGGGATTCGGTGGACGTCCGCGTGGTGCGTGTGGTCTGCGACACGATCTCCTCGCGATCTGCCCGCCTCTGCGCCGCCGCCCTGGCGACCCTCGTCAACCGTATCCGTGTCAACCGTGGGAGGGGACACCTGAAGACCACTGTGGGCGTCGATGGGACCGTTTACAGGAAACACCCGAAGTAAGACGCAAAATGTTTAGCAGGAGGCTAAATGTTTGACTGGTAATAGTTTAACCCTGCTGTTGTCCTCGTGTCAAGGAAGGAAGGGAGGGAGGAAGGAAGGAAGGAAGGAAGGGAGGAAAGAAAGGAAGGAAGGACAGAGAAAAGAAGGAAG
>NC_084983.1:27913051-27981312 GCF_963691925.1 Scomber scombrus | reverse complement strand
CAGTTGGATGGAAGAGAAGAAAGGGAGGAAAGAAAGGACAGATGGAAGGAAGAGAAGAAAGGGAGGAAAGAAAGAAAGGACAGATGGAAGGAAGAAAGGTAGAAAAGAAAAAAGAAAGAAAGAACAGATGGAAGGAAGGAAGGAAAAAAAGGAAATTGGGCCGGATTGGACTCCTCTGCGGTCCAGTTTTGGCCCCTGGGCCTCATGTTTAACCTCCTGCTCTACACTAATAACATGAATAAACTCTCCGTTAGTCATTAATTAATGTCCTCCTCATTAACTCTTCCTCTTCCTCCTCTTCCTCCTCTTTTCTCCCCCCAGTGGTTGGGTGCTCCCTCCTGCCAGCGAGGCAGCTACGCCTTCTACAAGTCGGTGGGCAGCAGGAGGAAACCCGACGGCCCCGTCCAGGTCTGGAGGCTCGGAGAGTTTTACTTCATCCGCTGCGGACCGCAGGAGCCCGTCTGCATCGCTGAGGTGAGATTAGAGGAGGAGGAGGGGAGGGAGGAAGGATAAGGAGGAGGGGGGAGGAAGAGGAGGTGGAGGAGAGAAGAGGGGGGGAAGAGGTGGAGGAGAAGAAGGAGGAGGAGGAAGGGGGAGGAGGAGGAGGAAGAGAGAGGAGGTGGAGAGAGGAGGATGAGGAGGAGGAGGAGGAAGAGGAGAGAGGTGGAAGAGGAGGAAGAGGTGGAGGAGGAAAAGGAGGAGGAGGAGGAGGAGGAAGGATGAAGTGGAGGAAGGAGAGGAGAGGGAGGAGGTGGAAGAAGAACAGGACGAGGGGAAGAGGAGGAGGAAGGATGAAGTGGAGGAGGTGGAAGAGGAGGAGGAAGAAGAGGGGGAGGAGGAGGAGGAGGAGGGGGAGAGAGGAGGAGGAAGTCGAGGAGGAAGAGAAGGAAGTCGAGGACGAAGAGGAGAAGGAGGAAGAAGAGGAGGAAGAGAGAGGAGAAGGAAGAGTAGAGAGATGGAGGAAGAGGAGAAGGAGGAAGAAGAGGTGAAGGAGGAGGAAGAGTAGATAGGAGGAGGTGGAGAGAGGAGGAGGAAGAGGAGGGGAAGGGGGAGACTATCAGTATGTTTTATTGAGTTTAAATCCCAGAGCAAAGCTAATTTTAGTGAATGTAGGTCACACGCTGAAGGACAGATTATATTTAGGTTGAAGGTTTTATATCGACAGCGACTGAAGATATTCATTTATCCCACGGCGGGGAAATTAACATTATTGCATCAATAAAAAGAGTTAAGAAGTAAATTCCGTTGTCGATGTATCAGCTGATAATCTCATATATACAGAATATTTACATTAACACACATTTATTGCAGTTATCACAATGGTATAAGTTTAATATAAATACTTACATTTACAAATTACATATTAAATTTACATATTAAATTCCAAATTAAGTTTATATAATATACAAAATATCGACTTTATTCTCGTAATATTCCGACTTTATTCTCGTAATATTACGACTTTATTCTGTTAATATTATGAATTTATTCTCGTAATGTAACAACAATTTTTTTCTCGTAATGTAACAACAATTTTTTTTCTCGTAATATTACGACTTTATTTTCGTAATGTTACGACTTCATTCTCGTAATATTAGGACTTTATTCTCGTAATATTACGACTTTTTTCTCGTAATATTACGACTTTATTCTCCCAATATTACGACTTTATTCTCGTAATATTACGACTTTATTCTCGTAATATTACGACTTGATTCTCCCAATATTACGACTTTATTCACGTAATATTACGACTTTATTCTCGTAATATTACGACTTTATTCTCCCAATATTACGACTTTATTCTCCCAATATTACGACTTTATTCTCTTAATATTACGACTTTATTCTCCCAATATTACGACTTTATTCTCCCAATATTACGACTTTATTCTCCCAATATTACGACTTTTTTCTCGTAATATTACGACTTTATTTTCGTAATGTTACGACTTTATTCTCGTAATATTAGGACTTTATTCTCGTAATATTACGACTTTTTTCTCGTAATATTACGACTTTATTCTCCCAATATTACGACTTTATTCTCGTAATATTACGACTTTATTCTCGTAATATTACGACTTTATTCTCCCAATATTACGACTTTATTCTCGTAATATTAGGACTTTATTCTCGTAATATTACGACTTTATTCTCGTAATATTACGACTTTATTCTCGTAATATTACGACTTTATTCTCCCAATATTACGACTTTATTCTCCCAATATTACGACTTTATTCTCGTAATATTACGACTTTATTCTCCCAATATTACGTCTTTTTTCTCGTAATATTAGGACTTTATTCTCGTAATATTACGACTTTATTCTCGTAATATTACGACTTTATTCTCCCAATATTACGACTTTATTCTCCCAATATTACGACTTTATTCTCATAATATTACGACTTTATTCTCACAATATTACGACTTTATTCTCGTAATGTTACGACTTTGTTCTCGTAATGTTACGACTTTGTTCTCGTAATGTTACGACTTTATTTTCGTAATGTTACGACTTTCTTCTCGTAATGTTACGACTTTATTCTGGTAATATTACGACTTCATTCTCGTAATGTTACGACTTTCTTCTCGTAATATTACGACTTTATTCTCGTAATATTACGAGAAGAAAGTCGTAATATTACGAGAAGAAAGTCGTCTCTTATATATTATACTCGTAATATTACGACTTTATTCTCGTAATTTCCTAAAAAATTTAAATTTCTCTTAGTCTGGCCCTAATACTCCGTGTAGAATATATATATATAACTTGAATTAAGAAAATGCTTCCTACATATCTCTAAAATAAATTATCGGCACATATCAGACGACATAAACACTGATTCCGATATATCTGATAAACATCGGATAATAACATCGGTCGGACTCTGGTTCAAAGTCACAGATTGTAATGTTTTCTTCTTCGTGGGTTGCAGGTGACCTTACTGTGGGAGGACCAGACGCAGCGACACCTGCTGGCCAGCGCTCGACTCTACTTCCTGCCCGAAGACACACCGAAGGGTCGGACCCGGGAGCACGGAGAGGTGGGTCAAAGGTCACAGTCAGGCTGTAGCTCATATTACACATAATACACAAATATAAGAGGATTAATTCTAGTTTAATGTGGCGTTTCTTACCGTTTTCTCTCTCTGGACTCACCTTAAATCTCAGTTTGATTACCTACGAGTGTGATTTGTGATATTTAAAGGACAATAAATGGACCCTGACCGGCTCCAGAGTATTTAAGACATGAAAGAAGCGACTTCCTCCCACAGAGTTGGTTATTTATAGTCGTTTCCTCTTCATGAGCTCGTCAGCTACGACACAATAAACCAACTATTCCACTTTATTTACATCAGAAGCTTCTTTATGATTTAAATAAAGGGTTTTATAAACTCAGCTACACTTTAATTCAGAGTAAAGAGGAAAAGCAGGAAGGTAAATGTTTATATAAAGAAAAGATAAACAGAATTACTATAAATATAAATAATGAGGGAGCCGTCTGCAGTATCATGAGATTATATATTATTAACTTTTATCTCTTTAAAAATCACCTTTTATCAGTCAGAGCAAAGGAAAATATGTTTGTTTTGCTTTGATTTTACTGTTATATTGAGTGTATTATAGTGTATATATATATATTATTAAACAGAAAAGTAGAGTTATAAAACTTAAATGTCTTATTTTACATATTTGTGTGAGTTTGCTAGTAATATATTCAAGATGAACTCTCGTATTGAGTGTTTTAACTTGTGATTATACATTAAAAAACACTATTTTTTATGACGTAAAAGAGTTAATTTAAAATATAGTTTAGAAGTATTTTTTTTAAACTTTAATTTTAATACTTAAATGTCTTATTTTACATATTTGTGTGAGTTTTAACTACTATATAAAACCTTTTATTAGACAGATAAACCTTTGTACTGAGTGTATTATCATGTGATTATATATTAAAAACACTTATTTTTTATCACGTTAAATTATGAATTTAAAACATAGTATACAAGTATTATTTTTTAAATTTTAATTTCAATACTTTAATGTATTTATTTGACATATTTGTGTGTAACTCCTGTATTAAACCTTTAATTAGACAGATTAACTCTTGTATGTGTGACTAAAATGATCCTTTAAATATTATTTTTTTACATATTCGTGAGTTTGTAACTTCTGTATTAAACATTTAACATTAAAAACACTTATTTTTATCATTTAAAATAATGAATTTAAAACATAGTATACAAGTATTTTTTTTAACTTTAATTTTAATACTTAAATGTCTTATTTTACATAATTCTGTAAGCTTGTAACTATTGTATTAAACCTTTTATTAGATAAACCTTTGTATTGAGTGTATTAACTTGTGTTTATACATTAAAAAACACTAATTTTCATCATATAAAGGAGTTAATATAAAATATAGTATTGAAGTATTTAAAAAAACGTTGAATTTTAATAGTTAAATGTCTTATTTGACATATTTATGTGAGTTTTAACTCCTGTATTAAACCTTTAATAGACAGATAAACTCTTGTATTGAGCGTATTATCATGAGCTTAGACTTAAACACAGTATAAAAGTATTAAAACAACCTTTAAATTTCCTTCTATACATATTTGTGTGAGTTTGTAAGTACTGTATTAAACATTAAACATTAAAAAATACAAATTTTCATCATATAAAAGAGTTAATATAAAACATAGTATAAAAGTATTAAAAAAAGTTGAATTTTAATACTTAAATGTCTTATTTGACATATTTGTGTGAGTTTTAAATACTGTATTAAACCTTTAATAGACAGATAAACTCTTGTATTAAGCGAGTTATCATGAGCTTAGACTTAAAGAAAAACAATTAATTAAAAACATAGTATTGAAGTATTAAAAAAAGTTGAATTTTAATACTTAAATGTCTTATTTTACATATTTATGTGAGTTTTAAATACTATATTAAACCTTTAATAGACAGATAAACGTTATTGATCCCACAGATAGAAACTGAAGATGTAACAGCAGCATGATGCAGTTAAACCTAGACTGTTATATATATAACAGTCTAGGTTTATATGGGTCAATGACGTATAAGGATGTACAACAACTCAATTGTAGAATAATAAAAACAAGCATATCTAATGCAGTAGTTCAAACATTCAGAAAGTTGTGTACCTGAAGATCCATATTATAAATGTGAAAGTGATTTTAGTGGTTTTTTCAAGATTAATTGGCACTGGCCTTAAAAAAAAGTCATGTGGTGCGACCATGATTCATCTTGAAATGTCTTATATAAATAAAAGACCATCATTTACAAACATTTTTAAAAAAAAAATGCAAATACTTTGTTTCCAAACACTTTATATTACTGAAAACTTGTAAAATAAGATGTGAAGCGTGTTAAGTAAATTAATTTATTTCAAGATGAATCATGGTCGCACCACATGACTCTTTTTAAGGCCAGTGCCAATTAATCTTGAAAAACCCACTAAAATCACTTAATTTCAAATGTATAATATGGAGCTTCAGGTACACAACATTCTGAATGTTTGAACTACTGCATTAGATATGCTTGTTTTTTATTATTCTACAATTGAGTTGTTCTAAATCCCTATACGTCATTGACCCTTATATAGAGATATATATATTTATGATGCATATAAACAGAGTGAAGCGTGAAATGAGAGGCGTCCGGCTGTAACTCCTGAGGGACTCATGAGGACTCGTCCTAATATAATCTGCTCTGAACGCTTTAAGAACATCTATAAATATCTCAGGAACACTAAACTCTTCTTTATCCAAACATCTTCTGACCGGGAATATAAACAGGTTAACGTTCAAGTCTTTGAGCTTTTAATCTCATTTTCCTTTTTCTATCAGTAACATGGTCGTATTTTATAGTCTGACGTCGGCTGATAATAATGAGACTGAACGAGTGAAGATATAAAAGAAAAGGAATAAAAACGATGAATAAATAACAAAGAAAAAAGAAAAAAGTTGAGATTAATGCACGAGAGAGAAAATTATAATCATAAAAAATGTAAAATAAAGTAAAATAAATGAGAGAAAATGAAGAAATAAACAAAAATAAGAGAGAATAAGAACAAACAAGGTTTATTAAATGAGGTTAAAATAGATTAAAAAGTAAAATGAAATAAAAGAGACAAACACAAAAGAAAAAGTTGGTTTAAAAAGTTAAAATAAAGTAAAATAAATAAGAGAATATAAATAAATAAACAAAGAAGAGTTTATTATAAAGGTTAAAATAGATTTAAAAAGACAAAACACAAGTAAAAATGACATTAAAAAGATAAAGTTTAATAAAACAGAGACTAAAACTAGTTTAAAAAAGAGATAAAAAGACAGAAAATATAAGATATAATAATAATAATGATAATAAAATAACATGAAATAAAGTTTTTTCACAGTTTCTCTGATATTATTTTATCGACCAAACAACTAATCGATTAATTAAGAAAATAACTCACAGATTAATTAATAATGACAATAATAAACATGCGATGATTTAGATTTTAGGGACACTGGTTTCACTGGTTTTACTGGTTTCACTGGTTTCACTGGTTTGACACCTCTCATATAAATCATAGTGTTACTTCCTGTGTTTCCTGTCTTCTTCTTCTTCTTCTTCTTCTTCTTCTTCTTCTTCTTCTTCTTCTTCTTCTTCTTCTTCTTCTTCTTCTTCTTCTTCTTCTTCTTCTTCTTCTTCTTCTTCTTCTTCTTCTTCTTCTTCTGACTCTTCTGACTCTTCTGACTCTTCTTCTTCTTCTTCTTCTTCTTCTTCTTCTTCTGACTCTTCCTCTGACTCTTCTTCTTCTTCTTCTTCTTCTTCTTCTGACTCTTCTGACTCTTCTGACTCTTCTGACTCTTCTTCTTCTGACTCTTCTTCTTCTTCTTCTTCTTCTTCTGACTCTTCTTCTTCTGACTCTTCTTCTTCTTCTTCTTCTTCTTCTTCTTCTTCTTCTTCTTCTTCTGACTCTTCTGACTCTTCTGACTCTTCTGACTCTTCTTCTTCTGACTCTTCTTCTTCTTCTGACTCTTCTTCTTCTTCTTCTTCTTCTGACTCTTCTTCTTCTTCTTCTGACTCTTCTTCTTCTTCTTCTTCTTCTTCTGACTCTTCTTCTTTTTCTTCTTCTTCTTCTTCTTCTTCTTCTTCTTCTTCTTCTTCTTCTTCTTCTTCTTACTCTTCTTCTTCTTCTTCTGACTCTTCTTCTTCTTGTTCTTCTTCTGACTCTTCTTCTTCTTCTTCTTCTTCTTCTTCTTCTGACTCTTCTTCTCCTTCTCCTTCTTCTTCTTCTTCTTCTCCTTCTTCTGACTCTTCTTCTTCTGACTCTTCTTCTTCTGACTCTTCTTCTTCTTCTGACTCTTCTTCTTCTTCTTCTTCTTCTTCTTCTTCTTCTTCTTCTTCTTCTTCTTCTTCTTCTTCTGACTCTTCTTCTCCTTCTCCTTCTTCTTCTTCTGACTCTTCTTCTTCTGACTCTTCTTCTTCTGACTCTTCCTCTTCTTCTTCTGACTCTTCTTCTTCTGACTCTTCTTCTGACTCTTCTTCTGACTCTTCTTCTGACTCTTCTTCTGACTCTTCTTCTTCTGACTCTTCTTCTTCTTCTTCTGACTCTTCTTCTTCTTCTTCTGACTCTTCTTCTTCTTCTGATTCTTCTTCTTCTTCTGACTCTTCCTCTTCTTCTTCTGACTCTTCTTCTTCTGACTCTTCTTCTTCTGACTCTTCTTCTTCTTCTGACTCTTCTTCTGACTCTTCTTCTTCTGACTCTTCTTCTTCTTCTTCTGACTCTTCTTCTTCTTCTTCTGACTCTTCTTCTTCTTCTGACTCTTCTTCTTCTTCTTCTGACTCTTCTTCTTCTTCTTCTGACTCTTCTTCTGATTCTTCTTCTTCTTCTGACTCTTCTTCTTCTTCTGACTCTTCTTCTTCTTCTGACTCTTCTTCTGACTCTTCTGACTCTTCTTCTGACTCTTCTTCTTCTTCTTCTGACTCTTCTTCTTCTTCTTCTGACTCTTCTTCTGACTCTTCTGACTCTTCTTCTGACTCTTCTTCTTCTTCTTCTGACTCTTCTTCTTCTTCTTCTGACTCTTCATCTGACTCTTCTGACTCTTCTTCTTCTTCTTCTTCTGACTCTTCTTCTTCTACTTCTTCTTCTTCTTCTTCTTCTGACTCTTCTTCTTCTTCTGACTCTTCTGACTCTTTTGACTCTTCTTCTGACTCTTCTTCTGACTCTTCTTCTTCTGACTCTTCTTCTTCTTCTTCTGACTCTTCTTCTTCTTCTTCTTCTTCTTCTTCTTCTTCTTCTTCCTCTTCTTCTTCTGACTCTTCTTCTGACTCTTCTTCTTCTCCTGACTCTTCTTCTTCTTCTTCTTCTTCTTCTTCTTCTTCTTCTTCTTCTTCTTCTTCTTCTTCTTCTTCTTCTTCTTCTTCTTCTTCTGACTCTTTTTCTTCTTCTTCTTCTGACTCTTCTTCTTCTGACTCTTCTTCTTCTTCTGACTCTTCTTCTTCTGACTCTTCTTCTGACTCTTCTTCTTCTGACTCTTCTTCTTCTCCTGACTCTTCTTCTTCTTCTTCTTCTGACTCTTCTTCTTCTTCTGACTCTTCTTTTTCTTCTTCTTCTGACTCTTCTTCTTCTGACTCTTCTTCTGACTCTTCTTCTTCTCCTGACTCTTCTTCTTCTTCTTCTGACTCTTCTTCTGACTCTTCTTCTTCTGACTCTTCTTCTGACTCTTCTTCTTCTGACTCTTCTTCTTCTCCTGACTCTTCTTCTGACTCTTCTTCTTCTTCTTCTTCTTCTGACTCTTCTTCTTCTTTTTCTTCTTCTTCTTCTTCTTCTTCTTCTTCTTCTTCTTCTTCTGACTCTTCTTCTACTTCTTCTTCTTCTTCTCCTGACTCTTCTTCTTCTTCTTCTGACTCTTCTTCTTCTTCTTCTTCTGACTCTTCTTCTTCTTCTTCTTCTTCTTCTTCTTCTTCTTCTTCTTCTTCTTCTGCCGTCAGACTCAGATGAATCTACACACTGACTTCAGAAAGAAAAGAGCAAAATGTTCAGATCCACACTCTGATTAAAAAATGCAATTAAAACCCGTTAATGTACGAAGAATTATAAAATATTAAAGTCTCTATTATCCATGAAAGATCACAGGAGCTGGTTTATCACACATTTACTTCTATTTGCAGCGTTTTCCTGACTTTTTAAAGACTCGCAGCAGCTTCAGTTCAGTGTGATTTTATATATTTAAACAATTAAAAACCTAACAAGTAACTTAAATGTATGTTTTATTTAGGGCCGGGACTTTAACGCGTTAATTAAGATTAATTAATTACACAATAATTACCGCGTAAAAAAAATGGACGCATTTTAATCACACTTTTTTTTTTTGTACCGCGGAACGTTTCTCACTGGATGAGTTTCAGGCGGACCGATTATACTGGAGCACCAACTAGCTTGCAAGATGCAAAAAGGCAAGGGAAAAAACGTCAGCTCTCTAGCGCATGGAGAAGGAGAATAGCACATGTGTGGTGCGTTCAAGAACGTCGGTAAAACTCAGCTGCATTCAATAACGTAGGACAAATGAAACCTACAATGCAAACAGACTATAAACAGGTAAATATCACTCAAAACAATGTGGGCTTTCTAACAAGCGTAGTTCAGACAACAACAAACCACAGTGAACATGAAAGTAGCTGATGAGACGGCTTTGGTTGGCCCCGTGGATGGGAGTGTGGATAAGAGCATGGTTGTGTGCAAGCTATGCAACAAGGAATTCACATATCACCGCAGCACATCCAGCCTCAAGTATCACCTCAATGCAAAACATATAGCAGCTAGCATGGACGCTAGTGTGGTAGCTAGCTAATTTCTGAAATGTACTATATTTCTAAATATGCTATTGCTACACTTAATGGCAAACATTGCACTGGTCTGTTGGACTTGAACAAAAATAAACAATATTTGTGTTGCTTAAGTTTATGTATTCAGTCATTATTCAATGATACTAAAAATCCATGTGAAAAAAAAATTACTTCTCACTGTTCTCAGGTCAAATATTTATATGCGGTTAAAATACGATTAATTTCGATTAATTAATTATAAAGCCTCTAATTAATTAGATTTTTTTTTTTTTTTTTAATCGAGTCCCGGCCCTAGTTTTATTATATTACATTTAAGTTTGAACTTCTTGTTGGAAATCGACTTAAAAAGGAGTTAAAATGTGGAATATACTTTAAAAAAAGAATTAAAAATGTGTTATACATTACACAGATATTAAAAAATAAGATGATTAAATATTACACTGAGGCATAAATAATATTGTATGTATTCATTTTGTAATGGATTACTTTATGTATAAGAATATTGGTACTTCTGGAGAAATATAACTATGACTATATAAAGAAATATGTGTATTATTATAGACTTATTTATTAATTAATTATAATAATACTATGTTGGTTTATCATATGATTATTTACTTTATTTAAACTTGTCTATTTGACTTTAATGACCAAAATAAATTAAACTAAATTAAACTTTTAACATGTAAAAATCAGAGACTCAAACACTTCACTACAGTTTAAAACTACTTTAACTTTAAATGTATTTATTCATGACTTCTCTCCTGCAGAGAGAGAGAAACTTTTCTTTCTTTCTTTCTTTCTTTCTTTCTTTCTTTCTTTCTTTCTTTCTGTCTTTCTTCTTCTCTTGTTGTGCTAATGAGCTCACACCTGGCTGCTGGTGGAGGCAGGAATGTGAGGAACTCCCACCTGGCTGCGGCTCAGAGGAGGGGGGTGGGGGGGGTGGGGGGGTTGTGATGGGTGATGGGTGGGGGTTGTGATGGGTGGGGGTTGTGATGGGGTGGGGGTTGTGATGGGTGGGGGTTGATGGGGGTTGTGATGGGGTGGGGGTTGTGATGGGTGGGGGTTGTGGGGGTTGGACTCGTAGCCTGGAGGACTAAACAGGATCACAGCTGACTAACTGGAATGGGAGGAAACAGACGAACTGTGACTCAGATGTTCACTGCAGACGTGTTTATGTTCAAAGAGAAGAAGAAGAAGAGAGACAGGAAGTTAAAGTTAAAGGAGCAACACGTACTACTAATAAAGAGTTATTTATAATTCATTAAGCACAAAATAAACTTGTGATATTGAAACTTTAGTTTAGTTTTATTTCTTTCATTAAACTCATGTATTAACTTCCTTCTTTAGAAACAATGACCAAAAAGATTAATTAAATAAATAAAAAAGGGTTTAGGCTCTAGTATTTACTTCTTTCAAATACTTTTACATAACATATAAAACATTTAGAATAATAGGATATATATATATGTGTAAAATGCAAAAAAGAAAAATATTAGAATAAGAGAAAAAGTTTATTCAAAGCCAGAATTAAAAAAAAAAAAAAAACTAGGTTAAAAGTAAAATTAAAATAAATACATATAAATATTAATAATAATATATAAAACAATAATAAAAAAGTGAAAATAATAAAATAAAATAAAAATTAATAAATAATAATAATGTATAAAATAATAATAAAAAGTGAAAATAAAATAATAAAATAAATAATAAAAAATTAATAAATAATAATATGAGAATAAGAGAAAAAGTTTATTCAAAGCCAGAATTGAAAAAAACTAGGTTAAAAAAAATAAATACAATAAAATAATAATAATAACAATATATAAAATAATAATAAAAAATTAAAATAAATACATAATAATAATATATAAAATAATAATTAAAAAGTGAAAATAATAAAATAAGTAATAATCATATATAAAATAATTTAAAAGTGAAAATAAAAATAATACAATTAAATAAAAAATAAAAATAATCATATATAAAATATTAATAAAAAAGTGAAAATAATAATAATAATAATATATCAAATAAAATAAAAATATAATAATACATTAAAAAAATAAAACACAAATATACAAATATTTTCACTTTCAAATTTACAGAATAAAAGACATTTAGGATGTTTTTACAAGCTGTTAAATGTCTAAATGAGTCAAATTGAACCCTGAACAGAATGTAAAGGGTTAAATAATGATGGTGAATATTTATCTGTGAATCGATCAAACCAACTTTCTTCATGAGTCGCTGTTTGTGTAACACTGTGTTACTTCATCTTTATCTTATTACTACTTCCTGTTTCTGAGCCTCTACGAGTGAAGCGCTGCAAAATACTGACGAATTATTTATTAAAGTATAAAAACTAACAAATAGATACTGAAGGTTTAAAGAAAATGAGATTTATAATTAATTTAATAAGATGATAAATCAGCTGGATTCTCTTAAAAAAGGTGTTTTAATAATCTGATAACATGAACTTCCTGTTAAACATTGTGTGTGTGTGTGTGTGTGTGTGTGTGTGTGTGTGTGTGTGTGTGTGTGTGTGTGTGTGTGTGTGTGTGTGTGTGTGTGTGTGTGTGTGTGTGTGTGTGTGTGTGTGTGTGTGTGTGTGTGTGTGTGTGTGTGTGTGTGTGTGTGTGTGTGTGTGTGTGAAGCTCAAAGTCACAAAAAACGCCTTTAAAATCACATAAAAGTCAAATTTAAAAAAGAAAACATGAGATATTTTATTTCAGAGTGAGAATATTAACCCAGTATGTTGTTAGAAGAGATTTTAAGCTTCTTTTACTGGTTTAAAGTCAGCTCAGAGTTTTTAAACACACACATAATTATGCAATAAAACAGGAAGTGCAGCTTTTCTTTAATTAATTATTCTCTAAAATGAAGGAATAAACTACATAAAACCACAAGAGACATTAAACCACAGCTGGAAATATTATTTATTTAATCTGGATTTTGATTAATGTCATTTTTTACAGCCTGACTGATACAAATATATAACTTTATATAACTTTATAAGCAATGCAGCTTTATTTATATAATGCATTTTCATACAACTCTATGTGCTTTATATAAAAACTAAATATCAGAGGATGATTAAACAGTAAAATTGTCTCTACACCAATTCACATCAATAATCTTATATAACAAGACATTCACAATCACTATTTTATGCTTTAAAGCTGATTTTTTGAATTATTTTAATAAAAACAAGTCAATTTTGTACATTTGCATATATAAAAATGTGTATCAGCTGCACACAAACTTAATAAATGATGCATTTTATTAGTATTTATGTAAACTGTGAGTCACATGATGTTTTTACAGCTCTAAAAGGAACAGCGTGTAATAGTTATTACAGTCAGGTTACTTTTTAACCCCCAAAGTCAACGAGTTTAATATGAGAAATGTTTTATAATCAAACTGCAAAAGCAAATATTCCCTTCATTCAGCACTATAATGTTTAAACTTTTAAATAGTCATATAATAAGGTGTGTGTGTGTGTGTGTGTGTGTAGCAGCAGCACACAGGAAGCTGCTGCTGCCTTCATAATAAACCTTATCTCAGTGACCTCGCTCTTATCTGCTGCAGTCTGCAGGTTTTCTTTTTGTACCGTCACGTTACTCTCTCTCTCTCTCTCTCTCTCTCTCTCTCTCTCTCTCTCTCTCTCTCTCTCTCTCTCTCTCTCTCTCTCTCTCTCTCTCCCTCCCTCCCTCCCTCCCTCCCTCTCTCTCTCTCTCTCTCTCTCTCTCTCCCTCCCTCCCTCTCTCCCTCCCTCTCTCTGTCCCTTCTTCCCTCCCTCTCTCCCTCCCTCTCTCTGTCTCCCTCCCTCTCTCCCTTTGTCCCACATTCAATTTCGTCGTCTCCACCTGCGCCTGATCTGAATGGGAACAATCAGGTGAACAGGTGGAGCAGCAAACATTGGTTAAAATATGTATTATTAATGACCCGGATAATACTTTAAATGTTATACTTTTGTATGTCAATTGTCAAATTATCTCCGTATCTATTGACATGTGTTTTAGTGAAATGAATAGTTAATAGTCACAAATTGACTAAAAAAAGACAAAAATTACTAATAAGAGATTTCAATTGACCAAAAACTACCAAAGAGAGATGAAAAAAAGACTAAAAACAACCTACAGTTAGTTTGAGTGACAGCTGCCATCTAGTTACCATGGTAACTATGAGATGGAATGACTAAAGAGACTCAAAACTACCAATAAAATAACATTTCCATCATTATTGCTATGTTATATTTTCATGTCTGAGGTAAAATAGGACATGATATTGTGTGATAGGAGATGTTTAGTGGTGTAAAAGCTTAAATATAGAAGTCAGTAAAAAAAAAAAAAGCAATACTAGTATTTAACTAGTAAATTTACTTTAATCTCTCTTCCTCTTTTTTCACACTTCTCCATCACATCTCATATTTATATAATCTGTGAATAAATGAAAGTAAAGTGTTAATAATGGACCTGAATCTCTGTGTGTGTTTTCAGGATGAGGTTCTGGCCGTCTCCAGGAAGATGGTGCTGCGTGTGGAGGATCTGGTTCGATGGTCGTGTTTGGAGCCGATCGGTTGGAGTTCGGAGCCGACGGAGCTAAAGGAGCTAACGGAGCTAAAGGCGCTAACGGAGCTAAAGGCGCTAACGGAGCTAAAGGAACTACCTGAGGTGACGGAGCCGATGGAGCCGACCGAGCCGTCGGAGCCGACCGAGCCGATGGAGGTGACCGAGGTGACGGAGGTGACCGAGCCGACGGAGCTAAAGGAGCTAACGGAGCCGACCGAGCCGTCGGAGCCCACCGAGCCGTCGGAGCCGACCGAGGTGACGGAGCCGGCAGAGGTGACGGAGGTGACGGAACTGACGGAGCTGACGGAGCTGACGGAGCCCACGGAGCCGTGTGAGACGAACGGACTCCATAAAAGTTTTGAGAGCAGCGACAGTAACGAGGACGAACCGCTCAAAGACAAAACTGAGAGTAAGAGACACACAAACACTTTAGTCTGTTTTTATTATTCTTTAAGTTTTATCTTCTTATCAATTATATTCATGTTTCTTTTGTCTTTTTAATCTTTTTTCTACTTGAAACATTTTCTCTTATTCTCTCATTTTTATTTATTTTTTATTTTATTTTATCTTATTTATTTTAATTTTTAAATGAGCTTTTAATAAATTATTTCTGTTAATCACTCATTTTTATTTATTTATTTTTTATCATTTATTTTACTTTCAACCTAGTTTTAAACTCTGGCTTTTAATAAACTTTTTCATTTATTTATTATTTATGAATGATTATATTTTATTTATTATTTTATATATTATTATTATTTTATTTATTTATTTTTATCACTAATAAACTTTTTCTCTTATTCTCATATTTTAATTATTATTTTTTATTTATTTTTTATAATATTATATATTATTTATAGATTTATTTATTTGTATTATTTTATTATTATTTATTTCATTTATTATTTATTATTTTTATTTATATTATCACTTTGTTCTGTTTTATTATCAGCTTGTCAATCAAACTGTGAAACACTTTGACCTACATTATTAACCCTTATGAAAGCTGTTATATAACTAAAGATTGATGTATTGATATATTGGTGTATTGATGTATTGATTGATCTATGTATTGATGTATTGATCTATGTTCCCTTTGCAGACGGCCTGGAGGATCATCATGGCGTGAAGGTTCTCAGCTATCCTCAGTACTGCCGTTACCGCTCGCTGCAGAGACGCATCGCTGAGCGAGCGCGAGGCCTCGGCCTGCAGGACTCTCACCTGCTCGCTCTGGGAGGCGTCAGAGTGAAACCCAACATCAGGGTGGTTTACTGCAGGGACACATTCAGCCACCCGACGCTGGAGAACAGCACCAGCTTCTCCTGGCAGTTCAGTGAGTGGAAGAGAGGATATAACCAGTGAAACCAGTAAAAAATAACAACCAGTGAAACCAGTAAAAAAAACAACCAGTGAAACCAGTAAAAAATAACAACACAGTGAAACCAGTAAAAAATAACAACCAGTGAAAGCAGTAAAAGGAGGGAAGAAATGAAGGACAGATGGAAGGAAGAAAGAGAGGAAGGAAAGATGGAAGTAAGGAAGGAAGGATGAAAAGATGGAAGGGAGGAAGGAAAGATGGAAGGAAGGAAGGACAGATGGAAGGAAAAGCAGACAGGCAGGAAAGAAGGAAGAAACGATTGAAGGAAATTTAAATATGATTTTTAAAAAACGGGTTAAATTGGAAATAAAATGAAGTTACACTGAACTAAAATATAAATGCAACACTTTAGTTTTTGCTCTATTTTTCATGAGCTGAACTCAAAGATTTAAAACATTGTTTATATACACAAAAGACCTATTTCTCTCTAATATTGTTCACAGATCTAAATGTGTGTTAGTGAGCACAAGATAATCCATCCCACCTCACAGGTGTGATATATCAACATGCTGATTAGACAGCAGGAATATAGCACAGGTGTGTGTTAGACTGGCAGCAATAACAACACTCTGAAATGTGCAGTTTGGCTTTATTATTCTCCTTCACATAGAGTTGATCAGGTTGTTGATGGTGGCCTGTTTACAAGAGGAGTGGACCAACAGGCCACAATCAACAACCTGATCAACTCTATGTGAAGGAGATGGGTTAGTAGGGTTAGGGTGGTCACACCAGATCCTGACTGGTTTTCTGACCCCCCCCCCCCTCCCCTCCGACCCCCCCAATAAAGCCAAACTGCACATTTCATATGTGCATTTCAGGCTGTATATAAGTAAGTAGTTGTGTAACGCTGCCCCCTGCTGGAGACTCTTCCTCTTTTTATTCTTTTTGATTCAACCAACTAGTTTATTATTTTATCTGCAGATTAATATAAGCAGCAAATTAATTTGGAATTTTTGGGTGAATAAGATAAAGTCATGCACCTCTTTTTAAAGATCTACATAATTTGAGTTTTTGCCCTTAAATTCATTTTAAAAAAACAATTATAAACCCCTTATATTGTACTTAAATAAGACATTATCTTGCTTTTTAAAGTATTAGGAGCAAATTAATTGGGAATTTATGGATAAATTAAGAGAAAGTCATGCACCTCTTTGTAAAAAATCTACATAATTTGTTAATTTAGAGGTTTTTAGATTAAAATGATTATTAATTGATAAATAAGGGATTATATTCCCATTAATTAAGGACTTTTCCTATTTTATTTAGGGTTTAGTTTGAAAAACCTCTTTAAATTAAATAATAATAATAAAATAAACTACTAATAAATAATCATGTTTTTAAGTGAAGGGAACTTGGTTTTTTTAACGTATGTTTTCTGTGTTTTTCTCCGCAGGATGTCCGTCTCTCAGTCTTCGTGGTCGACCTCGTAAGAGAAGAGGACGAGACGGAAAAGACTCGCCAACCTCCAACCAATCAGAGTCCTGGATCGAGAGGATGAAGGTTTGTTCCCTTTTATTTAACCCTCCTGTTGTCCTTGAGTCAAGGGAGGAAGGGAGGAAGAAGGAAGGAATGGAGGGAGGGAGGAAGGATTGATGGGAGGAAGAAGGAAGGAAAGGAGGGAGGTAGGAAGGAAAGCAGGGAGGGAGGGAGGAAGGAAGGAAAGAGGGAAGGAAGAAGGAAGGGAGGAAAGAAGAAGGAAGGAAGGAGGGAAGGAATGAATGAAGGAAGGAAAGGAAGGTAGGAGGGAGGGAGGGAGGGAGGAAGGAAGGAAGGAAGGACGAAAGGGGATGTAGGAAGGAAGGGAGGAAGGAAAGAGAGAAAGAGGGAGGGAGGGAGGAAGGACAGACGGAAGGAAGGGAGGAAAGAAGGAACAGTCAAAACAGACGGGGTCAATTTGACCCGGAAGGACGAGAGGAAGGTTCATCACATCTTATCTCTTGATACACTAGAAAGTAAAAAAGAACAAGAGACACATTTACCAAAATAAAAGCCAGGAACTGATTGAACTGAGCTTTTATTTTGTAGGAGAACGTGATGGGCAGCGTGGAGGTGGGCTGTGAAGGCAGCTGGCTTCCTCATCCTGAAGAACAGCTGTTCCTGGATCAGCTGTTCATCTTCATGGACCGGAACGGATCGCCCATCCACAAAGTCCCAAACCTCGGCTTCAAGAAGAGTGAGTCTGCTTATCTTTAATGTTGCTGCTGAGTCTAGTTTAAAGGCTTCAAAGCTTCACAGATCAGATCGAACTAGACAGGAAGTAGACCTAACAACATTTGGGACGCAACACACAGCAGAAAATGTGCAGAGATGTTAGTTAAGATGATGATAGTTCATGCAACACCTCTGAAATGAGGCCAACGCGGAAGTAACTTAAAACTGCATTCTATCAAAAGGCCACCAGGGGGCGACCGTTTTGGTGTCAAAAGGACTTCCGTCTCTATACAAGTCAATGGAGAATTCACCAACTTCTCACTTGATTTCTAACCTCAGTAAACGTTTTCAAAATGTGTTTATGGTCTCAATCGCTAGTTTAAAGCCTTCTTCAATGCAGTATGATGTTCATTTGGGACATTTTGGCCTCCCTGATTTTATATGTGACGATAAAGCAGGGTATGCATTAGGGCGTGGCTACGTGGTGATTGACAGGTTGATTGGTTCACAGGTTCAGGAGGGCCCCTCATGCTCCTCCTGATGCCCATATAAGTAGAATCCCTGTTTTTATTTTTCCCAGCATGCACCTGAAATTTTCAAGATGGCGCTGCTCAGATCCGATACTATTGGCCTCCGAGCAGCAGTCCACAAACCAATGGGTGACGTCACGGATGTTACGTCCGTTTTATATACAGTTTATGGTTTGAACCAGTCTGGAAAATGTGTCAGCTGCAGCGGCTTCCTGTCTGAGCTTTCAAAATAAAACCTTTGTTTAGGCCTTTGTAAATTACGGGAGATTCCCAGCAGGAGAAAAGACAAAACGGGAGTGTTGTTAGCAGCTATGACAGGAAGTCAGACAAAGAAATAGCATGAATGCAGACTCCCAATTGAATTTCAGCAACAAACATGAATAAAATCAATCAATCAAACTTTATATATACAGCAGGTTACAGGTTAACAATGTAGTTCAACAAGCTGATAATAAGACGGAATAAATGGCAACATAAAGAAAAGGAATAAACACAAAGAATAAATTAAAAGACAAAAACTGAGACCATCGCGAGGAAGAGAAAACAAGGATGATAAAAATGTTTAGAACATTTAAATAAATAAAAATAAGACAGAATAAGAGAAAAGATTATAAAAAGACTAAAAACTTGAGTGTTTTTTTGTGATCTGACCTGTTTCCCTCTCCCCCTCTTTCTCTCCCTCTCTCTCTCTCTCTTTCCCTCTCTGTCTCTCTCTCTCTCTCCCCCTCTTTCTTTTCCTCTCTCTCTCTCCCCCTCTCTTTTTATCTGCTCTCTTTCTCTCCCTCTCTCTCTCCTCTCTCTTTATCCCTCTCTCTCTCTCTCTCTCCCTCTTTTTATCTGCTCTCTCTCTCTGTCTCTCTCTCTCCATCTCTCTCTGTCTCTCTCTCTCTCTCTCTCCTTTCCTCTCTCTCTCTCCCCCTCTCTCTCTCTCCCTTTCCCTCTCTCTTTATCTCTCTCTCCCTCCCTCTCCCTCTCTCTATCTCTCTCTCTCTCTCTCTCTCCCCCCCCCCCCCCTCCCTCCCTCTCTCCTATATTTGCATGTCTCGCCCTCAGTCGACCTCTTCCTCATGTACTCTGTGGTCAAACGGCTCGGCGGATATGAAAAGGTGAGTCACGTCAAAGTTTGTTTAGTTTAACTGCTGTTGGTGCTGAGAGTGTTTCCCTTCTCACCGAAGCTTTACTGAACTACACAACCCTTCATCTTACACTGTTAAATCTCATTTTGTTAAACTATCTTTTGAATTATAATAAAAATCATCTTTATTGTTATAGCGCCTTTCTTAGCGTAGTTACAACATGCTTCTACAGATAAAACTACAGTGTAAAACATTAACATTATAGTAAAGTAATGCAAATTTACTAAAAGAGAAAAAGCATCAAAGTGTAACTTAATGAAATAAAAACATATATATATAGACCGATGTGTTAATTTGAATTACAAAATTACTGATTTGATTTGTTTTTAGCACATTTAAAATCAGGGAAAATGAACAAAAAATACGTTTAATCCTTTTATTGATGCTTTATTGGTCCAGTTTGATCCTTCAGAATAAAGCAGTCAGTAAATAAAAGCACAGTTACAGCAGTGACATTATAAATCTATTTGACATATTTCTGACGACGAGTTAAAACACCCGCAGATAAAAGAATCCGGTCCGACAGCGTCTCTGCTGCTGACGTCACACTGCTGTTTCAACAAAGGCAGCAAAGCAAACACACACAGATTTTAACATTTTAAAACACATTACATGTTAAGTTTAATTTGTAGTTAAAGTTCTTTGAATAAGAAAAACAAGAGCTGTGTCTGAGTGTGTGTCATGTGTTAAAAATTCAGTTTTATTGAAGTAAAATAACAGGAACACGTTTTATTTAGATAAGGCTTAATGCAAATATAATTGTATTACTATGTGTTATGTAAATGTGATTCATGTACTCAAATGTCTCGTATAACCTGGACTGTGAATGAGCTTGAAAAACTATGATAAAGAGTTGAGCTGTGTAGTCTAGTATGAAGAGTTCATTAACAGCTACTGGGGTGCAGTTCTCACTTTCAGCCACTAGGAGGACGTTACAGGATTAATGCAAATATTTGCGTTATTTCAATATTATTATTATGTATTTATGTTCTCAAATGTCTCAGAAACCTGGACTGTGACTTACCTCAACAACAGGGATCTATCACTTTAATAAAGAGTTGAGTTGTGTAGTCTAGTATGAAGGGTTCATGAACAGCTACTGGGGTGCAGTTCTCACGTTCAGCCACTAGGAGGACGTTACAGGATTAATGCAAATATTTGAGTTATTTCAATATTATTATTATTATGTATTTATGTTCTCAAATGTCTCAGAAACCTGGACTGTGACTTACCTCAACAACAGGAATCTGTCACTTAAATAAAGAGTTAAGCTGTGTAGACTAATATGAAGGGTTCATTAACAGCTACTGGGGTGCAGTTCTCACTTTCAGCCACTAGGAGGACATTACAAGATTAATGCCAATATTTGAGTTATTTCAAGATTATTATTATTATGTATTTACGTACTCAAATGTCTCAGAAACCTGGACTGTGACTTACCTCAACAACAGGGTTCATTAACAGCTACTGGGGTGCAGTTCTCACTTTCAGCCACTAGGAGGAGTTCTAAGCTTCAGTAAAGCACCTCCACCTTGTGTTGAAGTAGACACAGTGAGTTTTTGCTGCTGCCCTCGGCTACTTTGACTCGGTAGTAAGTTAGCCTGCTAGCGTGAGACTGAGACAATTACTTAAAGGATTTATAAGTATTAAACAACCAATCTGACATGTTAAAATGTTTGACCTGATGATGTCAAACTCATCGTGGCGCCAGGAGAATATTCAGAGGATCATCTTTCTTTGTTTTTTTGGGTCACAGGTGACATCAGACCGACTCTGGAAAGTGGTTTATAACGAGCTGGGAGGTTGTCCCGGCAGCACCAGCGCTGCGACCTGCACCAGGAGACACTACGAGAGGTCCGACACACAACTACTAACACATTTATATACACAAGTTTAAATATACAGTACTGTGCAAGAGAGCCAGGTTCCTGCTATTGCCTAAGTGTAAGGGGAGGTCTGTTTTTTAATACAGCAAAGTACACATTTCCTGTATTTTTTTGGTTGTATTCTAATAAAGAGACTGAGAAATAATGATAAATGGTCATTATAGTATTTGCTAAAACAACAAATCTAATGGTGGCCTATAAGACTTTAGCACAGTTCTGTATATCTGCAGACTATAAGCAAAGTGATGAGGGACTTTGAGGTGTGTCAGCTGATAAAGATGATGTGGAAATGTCAGATTTTTAACTTGAATTTGACAAATTGTGCTGCTATTTACAGATAAACACACAGTCCTCTCTGACAAGTCTTGGGCACCATTAGATTAGTTGTTTTAGCAATGCTATAATGACAAATATATCATTATTTATCTGTCTCTTTATTAGAATACAACCAAAAAAATACAGGAAATGTGTATGCTGTATTAAAAAAACAGAAAAGAACAGCTTCTATAGCAATTAGCAATAGCAGGAACCTGGCTCTCTCTATTAATAATAATATTTAATCATTAATGTTAACCTTTTTTTTATAACTGTGTTGTGTCTCTCAGGTTGATGCTTCCTTACGAGGAGCATCTCAGAGCGGGAGGAACCGAACTCAAAGTCCCAGAATCCCCCTTGCCACCAAAGCCCAGAGGCATCAGAGGAAGGAAACCGCTTCAGAGGGGAAGAAAACCAGGACCCAAACCCAAGAAGATCCTGATCCCTCCTCCTCCTTCTCCTCGTACTGTAAGTAGCTCAGAAAGGTTTTTTAAGTCATATTCAACATTTATTATTATTATCGCCATCTGACTTAAGATCAGGTGGTGAATAAATAAATATTTACTATGCAGGCTGCTACATTTACACATTTACTCTTTGTCATTTTATTTGAGTGTCTTAATATCTTTACTAGAGCTGAGTATCTGTACTCTACCTTTAAGGTTTATTGTGATATTTTCCTGGTTTTAAAATCTTCATTACAGTAAAGTGATGATTCTTTCTGAACGTACCAGTCTGTTCTAGCTGTTCTATTATGTGACTTTACCCACATTACTGATAGAAATTTAGTCTCGTGTAAAATATTGTATGAAAGCCCCAACAGTCATCCCTATGATACTGGTGCAATATTAATATTGAGATATTTGGTCAAAAATATCACGATATTTGATTTTGTCCATATCACCCAGCCCTGGAGTAGTGAGTGAGTGATTAAGGGAGTGATTTCAGACACAGACGTTGTTTACAATGACTGAATTAAATCCTTTTCTTTTTCTCTGAGCAGATCGTGAACGCAGACGGCACCATAGTGGTGAAGAGAGGACGCGGTCGGCCGCCGGGCAAACGCAACAAAGCCACGCTGATCGCTCAGGCCAAGCTGATGGCTCAGCAGCAGGCTAAAGCTAAAGTTACCGCCACCGTCGAGTGTCAGCTGCTCCCACCCAGAGGAAGAGGAGGACCGACCCCCAGCAGCACACACAGGGTAAAAAAACAACACATCATCATCACACCTGTGGAGCGACACTAGACTCTTAATACTCACCTAAGACTAGTGTTCATAGTGTCAGTCCTGTGTCAAATGCTCTTATTAGTGAAACTCATTTTAGTCTTTTGATCAAGTCTTTTTTCAGTCTTTGAAAGCAGATTCATTTAACTTAACATTTCAGTCAATCTAGTCAAAGCAATAGATGTCATTTTAGACTATGCAGCCTACTGACCCACAAAAATGAAAGAAAATGACCAAATCAACTACATTTGTGCAAAATTGGTTTGTTTGAGTGTGCTTCTACTGCAGTAATTACGGTAGCCTAAAGGCCCTTGTTCGGATTTGATTTGGCTGCCGTAATTACTGTATTAACAGAGCAACTTAATTTAAAAGGGACTACACTCTGCTGTTGTAACCCCCCCCGAGTAAGAGGACAGAGCGTTGCCAGGGTAACTTTGTTCCTCACTAACGCACAGCCAATCAATGCACTGTTAGGATTATAATTTAGAAGGAGAGAAACTATATATTTTATTTAAATTTTCATTTAATGAAGTAGATTTAGTTTTTTATTCGTCAACATAAATGCGTGTCGATTTAGTCACAGTCAGTGTTTAAGGACATTGGTGCCGTCTCGTCATCGTCTCGTTTTAGTCATGGAAAAAACGGTCGTTGACAAATTTAACACTACCTAACACCTGCAGAACAGAACAGAACAGCACAGTAGCTGTGATCCAGTTTCACAGCAAAATAAACCATCATAAATATGTTCCAAAAACAAGAGGGAAATCTCAAAGCTCCAAAACTTAAGTAGTAGTAGAATAACAGATGTTTTTAAAGTCTTTTAAATCAAGTCAGATGTGAGCTTAGAGTCGTTTTTTCCGGTCGATCAGTGTTTTTTTTTAGCTTAACGATGGATTTTGTGTGTTTAAACCTCGTATATCTCTAATCCCTCTGTGCCATAGAGCTTCATTGTTCTTTAAACACTATTAAAAACAGACAATACAGTCCTGTGCAAAAGTTTTATACCCCAAAAAGTAAAATAATGCCATGAATCGTTTTTCAAAGTTGAGTAAACAGCAGAAACCTAAATGAAATCAGTATTTGTCTTTAAAACAGCAGTACTTCTCCTCGCTTCCATTGACCTCTTTCTTCTTCTTCTTCTTCTGTGGTTCCTCTCAGGTGCCGCAGCCTCTCCAGACTGGCAACCTGCAGCCTGTCCAGCCAGCCATCCTCCCCGCCAACATGCCCCTCACCCCGGACCTCTCGCCCATGTCCGCCCCCTTCCTTCCCTTCCAGCCCAAACCCAAGGACCTGAAGGACCGGGTGGAGTGTGCGACTCCGGGCGTGCTGCTCTCCGCTCTGCCCCGTCACTTCGTCGGCGGGTCTCTGGGCGGTTTCAGCCCCATCAAAGGCCTGTGTCCCCTGGACGTCCTGAGGAGCCGCGTGGGTTTCCAGAGGAGCCTGGAGAGCCCGGCCCTGACGCCTCAAGACCCGACCCAGCACCACACAACTATCTACACCCTGCAGCCTAAAAGCGTAAGCCCGGAAACCCCTCATCCGAGCGGGGACCAGCTCCAACCTCAGCCTCACCCGGCGCCCCACCTCCACAACCGCTGCTCGGGGTGCAATGTGGACGAGGCAGCGCAGAGAGGAGGCGGCCGGGACCAAAGGAGCCGGCTTCCTCTGCCGCCTCTTCGGGTGCTGCCGTTGGATCTGGACTGCAGCGTTCAGGTCCGGCAGCTGATGAGGACTCGTCTGGACTCGTCTCAGTTCCAGACATTCACCCGCCGACTGTCTGAGGCGCTGTCCCAGGACCTGAGCACCAAGCCCCCCTGTTCTCCCATCACCCCTCCCCCCGAGCAGGCCCTCCCCCTCAACCTCAGCAAGCGCTTCACGACTAAGAGACCCAGCACAGACGGACCGGAACCTAACGCGGATCAGCCGTCAGCCAAGAGACCCAGAGCGGAGCCTGCGGAGGACTTCAGCCCGAGCAGCCGGTCCAGCTGTGGAGGGAGTGGAGGAGGAGTCCAGGAGGTGGAGATGAAGAACCAAGAAGAACCTGCAGACCTGAGCTCCCCCAGCAGGATCAGGGCCTTCCTGCTCGGGCTGCCACCCTTCCAGGTGAAGCTCGAGGAGGATCTGACCGGGATGAGGTTTGGGAAATTCCTTCCTCCTCCGGGATCCGAAGCCGAAACCCAGCGGACTGCGAAAGAGCGAGGTGACGGAGGAGTAAAGAAAGAAGTGAAGAAGGAGGACGACGACGCGGTGGAAGCGGAGCAACGCGACACCGAGAAGTCGGAGCAGAAAGATCCGACGCAGATGGAGTCCACGACCATAGCGGTGGAGTTCGTTAAAGGCGAAGATGTCGAGACGGGAATCCAGGATGTTAAAGAGGAAGCGAAGAGCTCGGCGATCTCCTCCGTGGGTCAGATGGAGGATTTCGGAGGCCAGCAGATCGGAGACGTGGAGAAAATGGAGTGCGATGTTGAAGCCTCCAGCAAAGGGCTGCCGAGCCCCGTCCTGCCGCAGCCCACCGCTCTGGTTATGGCCCAGCAGAGCTGAACAGCCCTCAAACACTGTTGTTTTTTAGCATTATGGGATAGAAAAGCTGTCGGATACGTGGAGGATTTGGAATCTGGAAAGTTGTATCCAGCGTTGGGAGCTTCAGTGGTGGATCGGCTCATGTTGGAGCCTGAATACTCGAAGCAGGGATGTTTCTTTTCTTCATCTTTGAGAACATCTGAACTTCTCTCTGTTTCTGTCTCTTTGTTATTTCCTGTTTTTTTTTTGTGGTTTTCGATCACATCATTGATTGAACTTTGCAGAGGAATGTCGACAAAGAGACTCATGACAATCACAAATCAGTTTCTCTTCATTTCTCTGATTATTTCTGTCTCTTTAAGGTTAAAAAAGAAACAGGAGCGAGACTGTGACTCTAACAAACACTGCCATAACCCTCCATAACACTATTAACTCCATTATTCAATGTTACAGTGAAATATTGAATAAGATCCTTATTATGTAAAATCAAATCAATATTACATCTATGGGTGATGCTATGCATCAAGACTTCATTGATTAGCATCTAGAGTGTACTGTAGTTTGGTAGCTTCATTTTTAAATTGTACTCTACTTCTGTAGAGAAATAGTTATTTTCTGATAAAGTGTTTAGATGTTATCTGGAGCTCCGAGTGGAAAGCTCCTCAGTCTTCACATTATAGCTCGTTAAGTGAAGCGTTTCTATAGTCCTGCTCGTTAGCTGAAATTATATAAACTCCCTTTTTCTTACACATACGTGCCTTAACTGGCCTGCGATCTGTCATCGCCGGCTTCAAACATTCACTTAAAGAGATACCTTGATGTTGGACCTGTTTAGTTTGACTTCACTCCTCGGCAGGGCTGGGTATGTTTGAGATTATTAGACGCACGTTTTCCTTCAAAACCTTCAAAACACAGCTGAAATTTTTGATCTTCTGATCGCAGTTCTCTGTACGTGACTTTCTGATCAGTTTTGGTCTGTACCAAAAAAACATTGAGACTCAGTTCTTAGTAGCTCAAACTAATGATTCATTTTAATAAATCATGTTGTCAATGAAATGTCAGAAAATACTATAAATACAAAAATGACCAATAATTTGATTATGAGAAAGTAATAATCTGTTGAATTGATTGATCATTGCCACTCTGATACCCAGCCCTCCTGCTTTGCCACACGGTGGCGCCATCGTCACGCCTTCACACGTTTCAGGTTGTTTGGCGAATAAGAAGAAAAACACATCAGCAGAGATCATACATGAACATGTAGCCCAGACATACAGACTACCTCAGGTTCTTAGTTTTATTTCCTTCACCTGTGTATGTGTGTGTGTGTGTGTATGGAGTGGGGTCGGGGGGGGCTGGGTAGTCTTTCCCAGCATGCAATTGGACACACTTAGACTCCCATTTCCACCTGGTATAAAAAGCTTGATGTTAGTCTGTGTTTATTTTACCGCAAGAAAAATACAGAACCTCATTATTAACATGTCGTCTGTATCTGGATATATTACGTTAGCTTGTGTGATCGGACCTTTATATGCAAAATGTCTTAACGATTCACTGTGTCGCATTCATCTCTTTTTTTCGGAAATTTACGAAAGCGTTTTAACAGTGTGAAAGGTTTTCGTCGCCATTATAAGACCCAATGAACGCTCGTTTGTTGAAGTGTGCCGAGGTGTTTAGGTGACTTTTAAACGTGACTTGTGACTTTAAAAAAAAAAAGTGAACTCAACCTCGAATGATGTGACTTGAGTCGTGAAAGTAGATTCAAGTTTTTCGTAATCTCTTTTACGGAAAATTACGAAAGGCGACACCATTATACGACTGAATGAGCGCTCGTTTTTGAAGCGTGCCAACGCGTTTAGGTGACTTTTTCACAGCCTCGAATGTCACATGAAATGTAGGCACCAAGTTTTAACAACTGTCCAGTAATAAAAATATAAGTCAGTTATTTTGAGTCATTTTTTTAAGAAGAAAAGCATTAAAATTATCTGGTTCCAGTTTCTAATAAATGATTTCTTTCTGGTTTCTTTCATCCTCTTTTGACGGTAAACTGAAAATTTTTGGGCTCGTGGACAAAACAAGACACCATGGACACTTTTTAACCATTTTAGGATCAAATAACTTATTGATTACTTAAGAATAATCGATAATGAAAGTAACCGTGGCGCTTGTATAGCAGTGTTACACCAGTGTGATTTTTAAGATAGATTCAGAGAAGATATCCAGATACAGATCTTTATGTTACTATACCAGCAAAGAAATCAAACCTTCGGCGTTCACTCCACTTCACCAAAGAACATGTTGGCGTTTTTTTCTCCCTCACATTATCCGCCCTGTTTCTTCTTCTTCTTTCTCATCTTAAGTGCCAACACCCCAACTATAACCCCTCATACTATGACAAAAAAAAACCTTGTGTAGCGTTTAAAAAATTTAAGGTATCCCTTTAATTGCAGCCTTTTTAATTTCCTTTTTTTTATTTAAGTTTTTTTTTTGTTTTTTTTCTTTCTGTCACAGATGTTGGTTCAGATTTGCACACCTACTGTTTTCTCCATATTTATATCATGTTTTTTCTTTCTTCTTCTTCTTACGTTATGGTTATTATTTTTACAAAGAGTAAAGTAGTGAAATCAACTACGACACCGAAATAAACTGGTGCTGTTTATTTGTTAGTTTATGTAGATGTTGCCATACTGTTGTTGTTTTTTTTTGTTTTTTATTTTAAATGTAGCTGCAAATAATTTTCATCTCAGTCTTAAAATCTTTAATTTCAGTCTCAAATCTTCTGAAGTGGGAAATTATTATTTTTAAAGAACTAAATTTCACGGTTTATCGACTTCTAATGAAAATATTTGCAGTTTATTTTCTTCTTCTGTTATATTATTTGACTCTTGGCATCATGTGAGACAGATATGAATTGTTTGTGAACGAATGCATGAGTACAGATATGTATACTTTTCTAGTTGTTAATAGCTGGGCAGACGCACCAAAGCAAAATGTAATCCGTCAAGAAATGATCATAAAACCTCCACACGCACACTACAACACATGCATTCCAGTAACATTTGTCAATATGTTGAAGTCACAACTATTTCAGGATATTAAGTCATTATTTTTCATTGTTTTTGCTTTAAGAAATGTCACTTTTCCTCCTTGGCTCGAGGAGCAGCAACAGTAAGGTGATTTATTTCTTGAGATAAGTCATATTTTTATTATCAATGCAGTAAGATTTAATATATCTTCCACAACACGCGATAATAATCTTACAACGGATTAAAAAATATATATATATTGTGTCTTACTCTGCTTTCATCCTGTCAGTAAAAACCTTTATTTATTAAGGTGTTAAAAGGTGTTTCTGCAGCAGCTTCCCGGCGTCGCGCTCCAGCAGTAAAAAGGCTGCTTCGTACGATCGCGTCTGAAGGCAAAAGACTTATTTTTTTAAAGAAGTTCCTACCTTTTCTGAGCAGCTTCAGAGAGAGCTGGAGGGATTTTTAACAGCAGGTAATAACGGTGAGAGGCAATGGTAAAGCTTTTTAGTAGTGTGCCACCACTGAAGAAGAAGGGGCCGTCAACTATTTAAATATTTCTTTAAATAATCTCGTCAGATGTTACTTAACGTAGAAACGCTCCCGATAATCTCATAATCCTAAAGGCCACCAGTTTAAATTATTTCCATTTTGTCTCTGAGAAATACTACAATACCCATGAGCCTTTGCTGGTGTTTAATCAGTGAGTGTAACACCTCCATTAGTGGCACCTGTGACCAAATTTGCAGCTCTGTGATTGGTTGTTGCTTGCTTAAAATGCACCTTGGTCATTGTTGTTAACATCGGTCCCGAAAATGTCTACGTATGCAGCATCGTAGCATCAGTTTTTTAACTAAATATCCAGATGTTTTCTAACGTAATTGTCGATCTTTTAACCAGGAGAGTTTCTTGTTGATCTAAACTGTGACGTAACGTAACTTTGACGATTGGGGGGAAGAATAAACGCAACTCTTCGCACAACCACTTCGCAACTCTTTACCTTTTTATGTGACATCTGCAGTTCTTTATGAAAAAAAACTAATGTAAATAAACTGGGATAAAGAGAGAAACATTTTAACTCCACCAATCACCTAACCAATCACAACGCGTAAAAGTGGATCGTTGGTTTCGGAAAGTTACGGAAATCCTCAGTTACAACCCGCCGATTTTAGACGACATTCTTCAAACGAATAGTCAAACTCCTTTCCGATGTTGGGATCGATCCTTCGCTAAGCCCACCCCTCCTCCTTAGCAACTGTTGCTACGCCTGTCAATCTGTCTTGTCTAGCACAGCGCAGCGTTACAACAATAACCATTAAAATTGTTCGTAATCTATGGTAGTTGACAAAAGCAGCATCTCGTTTATTTGCAGATGACTGTTGATTTTATTGTTCGATTGGACGACATGTTTGAGCCGCCTTAAAAAATGAACGCTAGCTATCTGGGTTGGTTTAAAATGCACAAATCAACAATTATTAAGGTTATGGATTGCAGACGCTGATAGTAATCTGGGTTTGAACAAGTACTTCTTCTTTCAAGATCTTTAAAAAAAAAGCTTTACATGTTTTCTTTTTTATGTAAAAACGAGTGCAACACAATGAATGTCTTCGAGCCCAAAGCTTCGAACGCTTTTGCCTTCAGACGTCGTACAAACCGGTCTTTTTTTTGAGCATTCGACCCAAACTGGGAGCCCCACTGGACCAGTTTAATCTCAGTGTCTCAGCCCTGGATCTCCTGAACATTTTCCTTTTTTTTTGTTATTTTTTCTGCATGTTTTTTTGTTTTGTTTTTTGTCAATGACATCATGCCACACAGGGCTGTAACGTCCTGCTGTGTCTTTTTAAAAACTGGTAGGGGAGATCTCGTAGTGTAGAGTTGAGCAGCATGTTAAACCAGTACGAGAGTTGAATAGTTGTTATTTTTATTTTTCTCTCCTTCTTTTGGTTATTTAAGCTTTAGTTTGTAAAGGTTTCTTTTAGGTATAATTTCTTTTTTTTTTCTCCTTTTTTGATAAAGTTTAAGATTTAAATGTTTACATTTTGTTATGCATGTTAAAAACAGATTTGTTATATCCAGTGTTTTGCACACTACTTCAGCATCGGATCTTGAACGGCACTGTTCATTTATGTAAAAGTCATTAAAAATAAGTGCCTGATACTTCGGAGTGAAAATTGGAGTTTCAAAGCAAATGAAAGTTTAAAAATTTGCTCATCTTTTAAAAGCCTTCATGCCATTGACTTGAACAACTGTTGTCCTGTGATGTTTTAATGACGCTGTGTGTGATGACACGATGGGGAGATGATCCGTGTCTGTCGGAGCGAACTGGACCTTTTTTTATTAAAAAGGACTCGACAACAGGGACACCTAGTGGCCGTTTGGGGGGGCCAGGCGGACATCAGAGCAGCTCAGGTTTCAGTGATGTGATTCATCTAATTGAGCGGACATTCATGAAGATTAATGATCAAATTAAAGGTGCCACATGTGAAATTTTTAACATCTGTGAATTAACTGTGAAACGCACGACCATCTCAAATCTTTAGCGCTTCAATTCAACATTAAAGTGAACTCTGAAACATTTAAGGCTGCAACTTTAATAAGCCCTTCCCTTATCTATTCACCTGTTTTCTTTATTACTCTATTACTGGGTTAATGTATAAAATGTCCAAAAATACAGAGAAATGTGTCCGAGTTGCCTTTATTTCTTCTCCTGAGCAGCATCCAAAGATAATTCAGTTTAATTTTCACACTTTTTAGGAGGCAGAATCTGTGAATTCTTGATATTTCTTTATTAAATTCAAAATAAAGAAACTTCCTGGTTGTAAAACTGGTCAAAAGTCAAATAAAATAGATAAAACAAAAGGAGAAGGCTTGTAGGAAATGCAGTCTTTATTTAAGAAAAGTTAATAAACCACTTTTTTCATCATGTGAGGTCAAAATAATGTTAAAAAAGCTGCGTGTGGCACCTTTAAACTGTTGGATGTTTAGTACAGATGAATGTCTCTGTCACATCTTCCTGTGATCTCTTTATTTTTTCACCATTTCCTCTCATGTTTTTCTTTTATTTTCTTTTTCATTTTTTCCCTCTCCTCATCGAGACGGACCCCCAGATCAACTGTCATCAAAGCGAAGTCGTTCTTTTCTTTATACAAACTGTGCCGAAGTCTTTTGGACACTGAAGAGAACAAATCGCTTCCCGTTATCATCTTCAGTCACCTGCCTCTGTGTGCACCTAACAATGGCCGCCAAGGCGTTTGACTTGAATGTTTTTTGGGATTTTTTTTGTTTGTTATTCCTGTTGATTGAAAAAGTCTGTCTCTGCATATTTTATGTGATTTTGATGTTTGCAGACATGCGGCACAAAAAACCCCGGTTCCATTTTTCTTTTCTATCAACGGTAAACGGCTGGCAGTGTCAGGTACCATTCCATTTTAACACTGTATATTTATAATAAAAGTAATCTGTTAATAAAACCAGAGTCGTTTTTCTGTTTTTATTTTATTAATTTTCTTAAGCTTAAAGACTGTGTAAAGTGAATTCAGACATTTTCTTCTAAACACATTAAATAGGTCATGAATGTATTTCTAAAAAAGGTGTAAAAAGCATTTCAACCATTTAGATTTTAATTGTGGAGCTAGGCTTCAGAAACTGTGTTTCAACATTTCTGTGTCTGGATTTAGTGGGCGGGTCTGAAAATCACCGACGCGTTACCCCTGCTGCTGTAGGTATAAATACATTCAGCACACACTACTACTACTACAGTCTACAGTTAGCCTGTTAGCCGCCGAGTTAGCAGCAGAAAGCTCTCAGACCAGGCGGGGAGTTCCGGTCCTCTGCATGAGGCCAACGCGGAAGTAACTTAAAACTGCATTCTATCAAAAGGCCACCAGGGGGCGACTGTTTTGGTGTCAAAAGGACTTCCGTCTCTATACAAGTCAATGGAGAATTCACCAACTTCTCACTTGATTTCTAACCTCAGTAAACGTTTTCAAAATGTGTTTATGGTCTCAATCGCTAGTTTAAAGCCTTCTTCAATGCAGTATGATGTTCATTTGGGACATTTTGGCCTCCCTGATTTTATATGTGACGATAAAGCAGGGTATGCATTAGGGCGTGGCTACGTGGTGATTGACAGGTTGATTGATTCACAGGTTCAGGAACGCGGACAGATAGACTGCAGGAAATAGCCGTGAACTTGTTTCACACCGACAGTTTTTCTCCGGAGTTTTGTGGTTATAGTCGTAACAGCTAACTTGGTTAGCATCACCAGGTTGCCGGTGTAGACTGTGGTAGATCCAGCCCTCGCAACCTCCCCCGCTCTGTCCTCTTGCTCCTCCTGATGCCCATATAAGTAGAATCTGTGTTTTGTATTTTTCCCGGCATGCACCTGAAATTTTCAAGATGGCGCTGCTCAGATCCGAAACTATTGGCCTCCGAGCAGCAGTCCACAAACCAATGGGTGACGTCATGGATGTTACGTCCATTTCTTATATACAGTCTGTCTCAGACGTAGCGTCCATGTTTCTAGTAGAGGTGGTGACTTTGATTGACACTTGGTAGGGGGCGGGGTTTCAGCGAACTCGGCGGCCACTCCCACAGCGTTTGGGAGAAGAGAAATAGGCTGACTTTTATTGTCCTATAATTTACAGGCTATGATTGAGTATTATGACCAGTGTAATATGAGAATAACCTTAAAAGAAAAGTTATAATTATATGAAAAAGTTGTAATATCACAAGAATAAAGTTCTAATTTGATGTGAGTCACTGACCACTGCTCCTAGTACTTAAGTTGGGTTAAATGCAGAGACTGTGTGACAAATAAAAATACCTTTACCAGACGAGACTCTACTCACAAATCAATGATAAACTGAGATCAATAAGATAATAATCAAACTGCTGCTGTTTTTCGAACTGACCACCAGATGGAGACAAAGATCTGAAGATGAAATGTGACTGCAGAGATATTTGTTCTTTTAATTTGGAGGATTTCTGTTTCCTGCTGTAAATTTAATGCCGTTTTTTATGTTTTTAAGTTAGAATAAAACTCCAGTTTGTTTTGAATTTTACATCTTTTTCTATTTAATGTATTTTTTAGTTATTTTTTTGACCATTTTATTCATGTTTTTCACCAAAAAGTCAACTAATCAACCAAGTCCTGTTTCTTCATATTGTTTTGTGTGTGTGTGTGTGTGTGTGTGTGTGTGTGTGTGTGTGTGTGTGTGTGTGTGTGTGTGTGTGTGTGTGTGTGTGTGTGTGTGAGTTTTCAGGTTTCATTTATTTGTGTTTCTTTCGCTCCTCAGGTCGACTCTGCAGGGTTAAAAAGGTTTTCACTGTTGGACTGAAATGAACCAACTCGAGGAAACCAGTTTAAAAAGCCAGTCAGGAAATGAGACAACTGCATTCTGTAAGTCTGTAAGATTTATTCTTTTAATTAATGTGTTTGTGTAAAGAAATGAAGGCTGATTATCATTTAAATTAATTTTATATACAGTATTTAAGTTTGTGCAGTTAAAGCTTGTTATCTATTTAGCTCTTGTGAATGTCGGCATGCAGCGAATATTCGGTTATTTGTCGGTTAATCCGCCATGATTAAATGGGCTCATACACATCACTAGTCTGAAGTAACTTTTTATTAATTGGCAACAATTTTGATGATGAATTACTTGTTTTTACTATTTTCTTAAAGATAAAATCCACTGGTTCCTATTTCTTAAATGTGAATATTTTCAACTTTTCTGATGGTAAACTGAACATAGATATTTAAATACATCTGCTTGAACTGTGAGAAGTTGAAACAAGCATTTTCACTCATTTCTGATCATTTAAATCTGCAGATTTATTTATGAACTTTACATATAATTCTGTCATCCTGTTACTATAAATTTGCTATCTTGGTTTATTCTGTACACACATCTGTTTCCTGGATCACTCCTCTGCTTCTCTTCCTGTTTCTTTCTATTTTACCTCGTTAAAGGTTTTTTTTTAGGAGTTCCTCATCTGAATCGAGGGTCTAACGGTAGTAGATGTTGTCTTGCTGTAAAATAAAAAATAAACACTGATTTGACTTATTGATAATAAAAATAATCATTAGTTGCAGCTTCAGTTGTAAGTAAACAGAAAAATCAGCCACGTCCAAACAAACAGTTTCATGTTTTAGATGCATGAACGCAAGAGTGACACACACACACACACACACACACACACACACACACACACACACACACACACACAGTGAAGGTAACAACAGTGTTCCTGCAGCAGACTGAGGAATGTTCTCATTTCCTCTATGGTGTGAATGTTTACACGCTGATGTTTCCGAAACAGACCGAGAATAAAAGAGCAAAGTCCTGCAGGGAAGGAATGTGTGTGTGTGTGTGTGTGTGTGTGTGTGTGTGTGTGTGTGTGTGTGTGTGTGTGTGTGTCATTGTATTCTGGTCCAGATCATGTATTTTATTGTGTTTACTACAAGTTGTAACCTGTTGTTTCTTCTACAAATAAAGGCTATTATTTTATATTGTTACATTATATTGTGGATATAAACAAGCCACCAGCTTCCTGCAGGATTTGAATTTAATCATTTGTATTTTTTCTTTCTGATTGATTCCTTGTTGTTTTCATGGTCAAAATAAATCACTTTCTTTAAGTTATTCAACACATTTGCTTTCATCTTTTCCCAACATGATATTTACCATTTCTCCTTTAAAAAATATGACTAAAACAATTATTTAAATGTCAAAATAGTAGCCAATTAATTGCAGCTCTGTTACAAACACCCACATCTGTTTCTTTGCAGAGATTTGAAGTGAAAGGTGCAACATTTCCATATTTTGACTTTATTCTGCAGTGAATATCTTTAATAAAAACACATCTACAAAAAGCTATTTTATTTTCCTTTCTCTTTATCTGAATGAGACAGGCTGTGTGTGGATTAGATCTGAACACAGAAGAAGCAGAATTAAACTGTGAGCTTCTGCTGTTAAACCAGGCTTAACTCTGAGACCATCTCTGAGGACGAAGGCTCAGAGAGAGAAAGAGAGAGAGAAAAGAGAGAGAGAGGATTTTAAACGCCTCAAGCTTTTATTTGATCCGTCATACATCGATTTATTGCTGAGAGGGCAGAAAGGGAAACTTAAGGAGAAGCTGTGATTGTTATAAGCAAACAAAGAAACAAAGAAAAGAGAGAGAGAGACTGCAGATGGGAGACGGAGCTTTTGTTTCCATCTGTCCACCTGTCTCCTTCAAAGGCTTCCCAATATAGAAGCTGATCAATAAATCAATCGATACCCTCTGCCACAGTGAACTGAGCAGCAGACTGACGAAGCCCTGAAGCCTTTTGTTTAGTTCATTTTCCTTTTGACTTATTTATTCCTAACAAACAAGCTGTAAAAGAAAAATATTTAATACATAAAGATACTAATTGTCAAAGATTTAGGGTCAATGAGAGTCAAATTTAAAGGGGTTAAATTTCTGCTTTTAATCCATTTTGAGAGAATATATTAGAGGATTATGGCTCAAAAATGACGTATACCTTCATTTAAATGAGGCCTATTGATCATCATTTCCATAAATAAGTGTAAAACTTGTAGTAATAAGTTGGAATGAAGTTGGCTGAAATGGTTTAACACAGAATTGGGTGATAATTTATTTACTTTATTCTTTATAAACAGTCAAACCAAACCGGGTCAATCACAAAAGTTGCAGCAAGACATCATGGACGTCGCATTTGATACCTATTGTGAACCTGTTTTCACTCCAAAAAATACAAAATGTAACAGTGAATTCACATTAAACTTTGGCTGAAGGTTTCTTTTTGAACAATAACTCATAAAAAAGCAATAAACACAAGATAAATGAAAAGACAACCAAATAAACTATTAACAGAGTTGTGCTTAAGAAGATCAAGAGCTAATATTATATAGATAGTTTTTCATATAAACTTTTTTTTGTGTGTAACTTCAATAAGATTAAAAATCTATTTTTTAAGAAGCATCCTAGATAAGAAAGCAGCAGTACTGACAAAGATCAGACAAACATCATAAAACAGAAATATACAGAAAATATTAAAAATACATCAAAACACTGCAAAATAAATCATGAATGAAGGGTATCCTTCTGTCAAAATATCCTGAAAAACAACTTGAGATTCTTTCTTTCTTTCTTTCTTTCTTTCTTTCTTTCTTTCTTTCTTTCTTTCTTTCCTTCCTTCCTTCCTTCCTTCCTTTCTTCCCTCCTTCCTTTCTTCCTTCCTCCCTTCCTTCCGTCCTTTCTTCCTTCCGTCCTTCCTTCCTACCTTCCATCTTTCCTGCTTGTCTTCTTTTCCTTCCTTCCTTCTTTTTTTCTTTGCTTCCTTCCTTCCTTCCATCCACCCTCCCTTCCTTCCCTCCTTCTTTCCTTCCTTCCTCTCTTTCTTTCTTCCTTCCTTCCTTTCTTCCTTCCTTCCTTCCTTCCTTCCTTCTTTTCTTATCCCCCTTTTCCTTCCATCTGTCCTTCTTCCTTCCTTCCCGCCTTCCTTCCTTCCTTCCTTCCCTGCTTCCTTCCTTCTTTCCTTCCTTCCTTCCTCCCCTGCTTCCTTCCTTCTTTCCATCTTTCTTGCTTGTCTTCTTTCTTCCTTCCTTCCTTCTTTCCTTCCTCCCTTCCTTCCTTCCCTCCTTCCTTCTTTCCTTCCTTCCTTCTTTTTAATGATCCGGCTGACATGATGTCAGTTTGGATTAAATACATAATTGACAAGTAAAGACAATAAAATAAAGTAATAAACAACATGTTTAGTATTCATAGTTTATTATCATTACATTTATTAAATATGTATAAATACATTATTCTCTTTTCCTCGCTGCTCACATCAGCAGCAGTAAAGCTTCTTTCCCAAACCTAAAATATAAATAATGTTTCTCATGTTTTAGACTCTGACCTAATTCTGGAGGATTTAAAAGCTTGGTGGTCGTTTGTTGGATTAAACTCTTCATGATGTTTATTTTATTTCTGCCTGAAGCTGAGAGACGACTCGCTGTAATCTGACAGACTCATTAACTCCGTCACTACTTCCTGTCAAGAAGAAAGAAGTTTAGTGTCGGATCACTGTGATAGAGAGCAGGGGGTCAAACATGAGGCCCAGGGGCCAGAATAGGGCCGCTAAGGGGTCCGATCAGGCCCACTGTCCTTCCTTCCTTCCTTCCTTCCTTCCTTTTTTCCATCTGTCCTTCCATCCTTCCTTCTTTCTTCTTTCATTCTTTCCTTCCCCCCTTTCCTTCCATCTATCCTTCTTCTTTCCTTACTTCATCTCTTTCTTCTTTCCTTCTTTTCTTCCTTCCTTCCTTCTTTTCTCCCCTCCTTCTTTCCTTCTTTTCTTTCCTTCCTCCCTCCCTATCTTCCTTCCTTCATTCCTTTCTATCCCCCCTTTCCTTCCATCTGTCCTTCTTCCCTCCCTGCTTCCTCTCTTTATTCTTTCCTTCTTTTCTTCCCTCCTTCCTTCCATCTTTCCTGCTTGTCTTCTTTCCTTCCTTCCTTCCTCCCTTCCTTCCTTCCTTCCTTCCTTCCTTCCTTCCTTCCTTCCTTCCTTCCTTCCCTCCCTCCTTCCTCCCTCTCTTTATTCTTTCCTTCCTTCCTTCCTCTCTTTCTTCCTTCCTTCTTTTCTTCCTTCGTTCCTTTGTCACCCCGAGGCAGGGACTCGTTTAGCCCCACACTATATTTAAGATGTGTTTTTAAAGTGCTGATATATGATTTTACACTTTTAACACCTTAGTTTTTTATGTTTTTGCTTAGCTTTTGTCTGTATTTCTTTACTCTGAAGTGTTTATGTCTTATATCTCACCACAGAAACACCACCTGATTACACCTTCTGGGTTTTATTGACTCCTCCTGCATGTTTATTTTTTATAAGTATTGTTCTTTTTTCCTAATCTCAAAAATTCTGCATGTATTATGTATATTTCTTGTATTATGTAATTTTTTCTTCTTCTTTTATGTGCAATACATTAAACAACAATCTATTCTTGGACCCTTGAGATGTATAAGGCGAAAAAATGTACAAAACCTATTTTCTGCGGCCAACATATAACAACATAGTAAGTAAAAAACAACCTTATTCATCATTCATTCATCATTGATCATTTATGAGCGAGTGTCCGTGGCTGATGAGAAGCTTCTTACTCTGTCTTTAAGATGATACGCTTGTTTCAATCCTGCCAATGAAATAAACATGATTTCATGATTCATTCATAATCTGAGAACAGATGATTTAAAAATGCACAGTGTAGTATTAGTGGGAAGGTTTTAATGTATTTTAAGAAATGCAAAGAACTGTTAGAGTGTTTAGACTCACATGCAAATAAGTGAGAATGGATATAAAGAAGTGAAATGGTGAAAACAGTGAGGTTTACCTTCTGTTTTGACTGTTCCTTCTTTCCTCCCTTCCTTCCTTCCGTCTATTCTTCTTCACTCCCTCCTTCTCTCTTTCTTTCCTTCCTCTCTCTTTCCTCCCTCTCTCTTTCCTCCCTTCCTTCCTCCCTCCCTCCCTCCTTCTTTCCTTCCTTCCTTCCTTTCCTTTGTCTCTTCCTTCTTTCCTCCCTCCCTCCTTCCCTCTTTCCTTCCTTCCTTCCTTCCTTCCTTCCTTCCTTCCTTCCTTCCTTCCTTTCCTTCCTCTTTTCCTTTCTCCCTCCCTCCCTCCTTCGCCCTTTCTTTCCTCCTTCCTTCCTTCCTTCTTCCTTCCTCCTTTCCTTCCTTCCTCCCTCCCTCCTTCCTTTCCTTCCTTTCTTCCTCCCTCTTTTCCTTCCTTCTTCCTCCCTCCCTCCTTTCCTTCCTTTTTCCTCCCTTCCTTCCTCCCTCTTTTCCATCCTTCTTCCTCCCTTCCTTCCGTCCTTCCTCCCTCTTTTCCTTCATTCGTCCTTTCTTCCTTTCTTCCTCCCTCTTTTCCTTAATTCTTCCTCCCTTCCTTCATTCCTCCCTCCTTTCCTTCCTTCCTTCCTCCCTCTTTTCCTTCCTTCTTCCTCCCTTCCTTCCTTCCTCCCTTCCTTCATTCCTCCCTCCTTTCCTTCCTTCCTTCCTCCCTTCCTTCCTTCCTTGACTCAAGGACAACAGGAGGGTTAAAGAAAGATAAATGATGTGCAGAGTGTGTGTATATTTTAGCAGATTCACCTTCTTGTAACCACGTTGCTTCTTTGTGCCAATTAAATCTTCGCTCCTCCTCTATTATTCTCCGGCCTCAGTGCTGAGCGCTGAGAGCAGAGGGAAGGTATGTGGGCTCAGCGCCAGACCGGCCTGGGAGAAAAACACCCAGGCTCTTTTTTGCCCATGTGGGGTTCGGCTCTGTGAGGCAGGCTGGTTACCGTGGCAACCGCCCGACCGACCAACCAACCGCTGCCACCAGACAAGGGAAAAGCCTCCTAAAATGTCAACTTTTCCAGGAAACCACTAGAAAAGAAGCTCATTTTGAAAGTGTATCTTTTCTTTTCCTTTTTCTTTTTCTCTCTCCTTCTTTTTTTTGTTTTTTTTTTTCAAAGAGCTTTGAGAGGAATTCTTGCACCATCAGGTCATCGTCAGTAATGAACACTTTTAGACACATTTAGATGCACAAATGTTAACCAACAATTAGAGATTTGTTTTTTTGTATCACGATGTAACAGAGAAGCAAAAAGACTGGGAAGGAAACTAGAGGAAATGTTTATTACATTAGTTATTGTTAATTAGAGATCAGTTTCTGTGTGTGTGTGTGTGTGTGTTTGTGTGTGTGTGTGTGTGTGTGTGTGTGTGTGTGTGTGTGTGTAGAATAGCAGTTTTTAAGGATATTTTTTTGTTTATCTGTTTATTTGCACAAATAAGCAACATAAACACTACAAAAGGAGAATTATGCTGGTGAGATTTTTAAAAAGTCCAAAAGAGCTTCTAAAAGACAACATACAACAAATACCAGCTAAAAAAAAAAGTAATTTGGATTTTATGAGAGAAGAAAAATAAATAGATAGACATAATTGGCAAAGTGAATATAAATGAAGATGAATGTTACTGCCATTATAAAGTAACTAGTTACATAACAGCATTACATTGTGAGATTATTGCTTCATCTTACACCCATTCGATCATTAGATATTTATTGTTTGTTGTATGCCTGAAAGAGGAAAGTAAGAAATAAAGAAAGGAATAAAAAAAGGAGGAAGAAAGAAAGAAAGGAAAGATAAGGGGGAAAATGGAAGGAAAATATGTGTGTGTGTGTGTGTGTGTGTGTTTTTTTTTGCTATAATTTCTATTTTGCAGTAAACCACTGCCTATTTGTTTTGTTTTCTCTATTTTAACATGTTCAAAATAACCTTAACTAAGATCAGTAACTGGTTAGAGTACTTTAGTTACTTTGTGATTCCTCATGTAGTTTTAGTCCAGACCTCCTTTAAATATAACGACTGAACCATCATCACACAGCCAAGTCTGATCCATCACCTGTAAATCTTTACACTAATAGCAGGAATGACAGACACAATGTCCCATTTACAGTCTTTATTGGACTAAAGTTTAGCTTCTCAAACATACAAGTTATAAACTCCATCCAGGCTTTAAAACACATCTCTACATCCTGTCTGTTGTTTCTGTTGTGTTTTAGTTCATGTCTTATTTTGAAAGAGATTTTCTCCTTGTGTGTGTAGTTAGTTTGACTTCCTGTCTGTTTTCCTGCCTCATGTGTTTCACCTGTGTCCTGGTTGTAATCACCTCTTGTCTATATAGGTTTTGGTCATTGTCTGAATCTCAGTGTTATTTGTTGAGTTTCTCCTGTGTTGGCATTTAGGTCCACCTGAACATTTCCCACAGAGTGAAAGCTGTCCCTTCTGAGCTGCCGTACAGGTTTGAGTGATGTAACACCAACAAGTAACTTTGTGGTTGATTTTCTTTTCTTGTGGTAAAAAGGATAAAAAATAATAATAACAGATTACCTTTTTAAAAACAACTGAGAACTTTAAATTGTGCAGCTAATGCTTTAGATTACTAGTTACATCACAAAAGTAATCTAAGTACTCTAATGTGTTACACATAATACTGCCAATGATAAAAATAAACACATGTAATGTAATGTAATGTTTCTGTTAAACTGACAAAAAGAAGAATGAAAACTTTTCTTCTTCTTCCTCTTCTTCAATAAAACAACAACAATGACAAGACACATTGTTTTTTATTTTGTCATAAATCAACTAAACACTGTACATTTTCTCACATATTCAACAGGAAAACTATAACTAAACAAAAGCACACAGATAACAAAGCAAACATGCAAATATTAAAACTTGCGCGCGCACACACACACACACACACACACACACACACACACACACACACACACACACACACACACACACACACACACACACACACACACACACACACACACACACACACACACAGCACAACAAGCTATGCATCAAACTGAATCATGGTCCAATCAGCATACAAACAAACACCTGCGACTGAAAACATCCACATTAAACTGATCCTGAGCCTGAAAATGTCCCAAAATGGCCACCGTACATACAACCAACCCCGACCTTTAGACCAGCCTTCAGCACAAACAAACAAGTTAACCTGCATAACCTTTGCTTGTATCCATTTAATGATTTCCTCACTTTAATCCAGGTACAACAAAACCTTCCTATAAATAACAAGGTTAATGTCTGCAGATATTTGTGCTGATGTTCGGCCTCCTGCAGGGATCTCTGCTTGCTTCTGGATGCATGACGTTCTCAGGCCTGCAGCGGCATCAGGATCTGGATCCCTAATTAGTAGCTTGTGAGTCCTGCAGGAGCCAACGAGCTGCACATGGCTGAGACGATGTCCTCTGCTCTCTGAGAAACCCCCCCCCCCTGCTGCTGCCTGCAGACTGACGCAACAGGAGGCACACTGACACATTTCTGCTCCCAGAGGCAGCTGGGGAGAGTCTGCCTGCTGGAGAGTCACTGCCTATGAACTTGTGAGAGAGGGAGGGAGAAGGAGAGAGAAGTAAAAACTCACTTTGGTGTATCCAGGTTTAGCAGTTGGAGCAATGAGAGCAGAACAATCTCTGAGATAAGAGTTGAAAATCCTTAAAGATCCCCTCCAGACATGTGAAAGACAGCTTGGAGCAATAATGTGTGTCTCGAAAGTATAATTAACACTTAAAAGTCTCCCTCAGAAAAGAGTAGCTTTGAAGGATTTTAAAGGAAAGGTTCACCATTTTTCAATGCGTTTCCTCTCTGTAATGATTCCTCCTGTTCATACTGACTATTAAAAGATCTCCTTCAAATGTATCTGATCAGCTTCTATTGAGCTTCATCAGTGTGAGTTAGTCATATCAATGATATCTGACACATTTACAGTGTTTTTAGCATCAGATTCCCTCTTAGTGTTTCTCTGTTGAGCTGTGGTGGAAGTATAGTAACAAAAAGACTTTGGCACTAAAAACACTGTAACGTTGAAACATAGAAGATGAAGATGAAATCTCATTTGGACGCTGAAGCTTCATATCAGCTTCAGATTAAACTTTTAAATCCATGTTTCCACAGAAGGAGGACTGTGGATTTAGTCCTCCATCACTTCCATTGTAAACATTATGAAGGATCTTCTAATGGTCAGTATGAACAGGAGGAATCATTACAGACAAACAGGTTTTACTTTAACATTAGAGCTCCTGACTGTTGTTTTAACACACATTTGAAAACTTCTGAACACGTCCTTTAAGTATATTATTATTATTATTGAATTATTATGTGACTCTCTGCTGATGTTTGTAGAACCTGATAATGTAATAAAAAAACATAACTCAATAAAAAACATAATAGAACCTGATGATGTAATATAACCTGATGATATTATAGAACCTGATGATGTAATAGAACCTGATGATGTAATAGAACCTGATGATATTATAGAACCTGATGATGTCATAGAACCTGATGATGTAATATAACCTGATGATATTATAGAACCTGATGATTTAATAGAACCTGATGATGTCATAAAGTGCATTTTCCAAACAATGTAACAATCTCTGTAGCGATGATGTAATAAATTATTACATTATTGGGTTAACCTTATTTTTGCAGAACCTAATAATGTAATAATTTCCCAATATTGTAATAACATTATTACATTTTTTTTATTGAGTTATGTTTTATAATCTTTTTATACAGAAAAAATTGAGATAAGAAAAGACAGCCTTTATTGTCATTGTACAGTCACCTATACAACGAAATTGGGAGAGCCACAACTGAAGGTGCATTAAGACAAAACAGGCACAACAGATGTCATAAATAAAAACACAGCTGAGACACGACTGGCATGAAAAAAGATAATAAATAAAATAAAAAACATATATGTTAAAAAGTACAATCTCTGTAGCAATGATGTAATAATTATTGGGTTTTTGCAATAATTTCCCAATATTGTAATAACATTATTACATTTATTATTGAGTTATGAGTGTTTTTTTAATGACATTTATTGGGAGATTATTACATTATCAGGTTCTACAAATGTTTTTATACAGTTACAGAACCTAATGTAATAATTTCCCAATATTGTAATAACATTATTACTTTTTAAAAATTGAGTTATGAGGGGTTTTTATTACATTATTGGGAAATTATTACATTATCAGGTTTTACAATGTTTTTTTTATACAGTAGTAGATATATACACTGCGGCACTAGGACCCAACAGGCTTGTTATCCTGGGATGTTCCGGCGCTAGGACCCGTCGGACACCGTGATAGTCTCTTTGTCTCCACCAGTCAGAGCCTCCTCCTCCTCCTCCTCCTGCTGCTGCTGCTGCTGCTCCGTGTCCCCTCTGTAGTCTCATTCCATGTCTCTCTCCATCAGCAGCGGGCTGGATGCTTGCAGGGACAGAAACATGGCTGTGAATCTCGGAAAGAACAGACTGACCCTGCTGACTGCGTACCAGGACGTCATTGATGAGACCTCAGACACAGACTGGTGAGTCCTGCAAACATCCCTAATATCTCCTCCTCCTCCTATGTCTCTCTCTTTCCTTTCTCCTTGTTTGGTGGTGGTGCTGGTGCGTGCTGCTCCTCTCTCGGGGTTTTTTTTTGTGTCAGTCTGGGTTGATGCTGGCTGAGGATGCTCAGGTCAGCATCACCTGGACTGAAGCGCGGACACACACACACACAGGCCGGGCTGCAAAAAACTCCACACATGAGTTTTTATCTGCAGCAGAAAATACACCATGCAGCTTTGCTTTGCCCTCTGTCTGTCTCTCTCTCTCTCTCTCTCTCTCTCTCTCTCTCTCTCTCTCTCTCTCTCTCTCTCTCTCTCTCTCTCTCTCTCGCCGTGATTAAGCGCATTAAAGAGGAAGCTGCGCGGAAAAGTGAGTTTTTGTTGGAGGCGCTGCACACCAAAAAAATACTTCGACTGCAATCGGACCATAGCTTTGTTTCCACCCAGTTTCTCCGGTCGGGACCAGCTGGAAGCAATTTCAGGCTTTATGCAATATGCGGATCCCTGTGCTCGCGTGTGTGTGTGTGTGTGTGCGCGTGCGTATTAAACAGGCCTGGTCCAGAGATACTGATGAGCCCCTGCATCCCTAAACGAGGGTGGAAAGGAGAGAGAGGGGCGAGGCCGAGGGGGTGGGGAGGAGAGGAGGAGGAGGAGGAGAGGGGTTTGGGGAGGGGGAGGAGGAGGAGGAGGAGTGGGGGGGGTAGTCCATCATCACCCTTTGTGGCCTTTCCTCACATGGAAATGGTGCAAGAGGTGGCAACGAAATGCCTGCTGACACATTGATCATGGAAGTGAAATGATTTATAACAGACAGTGAAGATGAGTCAATCTGCACATTCATTCCAGTCAGTGCTGGAAAAGGAAAATGAAGCAACACTTTCTGATGAGCCTGCCTTCATACCTATATGTATATATTTATATATTAGAGCTGGTTGATATTGACAAAATCAAATATCATGATATATTAGACCAAATACCTCGATATGGATATTGCAACAATATTGTAGAGATGACTGTTTATGAAATTGTTGATAAATAATCATCAGTAATGTGGATATAATGACAAAGCTGGTAAAAGGTAAATAACAGAACAGCTACAACAGTCTGGTAAGTTCAGAACATTATATATTTAACTGTAATTCAGCCTTTAAAACCAGGAAAAGACAACTCTGATGACATATTACGATATCCAAAATCTAAGACGATCTTGTCTTATATCATGATATCGACATAATATCAATATATTGCCCAGCCTTAATACATATATATATTTAAAAAAGGGAAATTAATGGTTTTTATTGGTGATAAATAAATGCTTTATAGTAGAAAATCCTCCTCCTTTGTGCTGCAGTACCCAAAATCCATCCATAAACATGATGGTTTAATGTAGTGCTGCAATGATTGGTTGATTAATTATGTCATTAATCGTCGACTATTTAAGTCAATGTTTTAAAGACAAAAAAAAAGGTCAAATTGTCTGATTCCAGCTGGATATTTTCTGCTTTCTTTTTGTCCTCCATGACAGTAAACTGAATATCTTTTGAGTTGTGGACATTTAAGGACATCATCTTGGACTTTTTGTAAACATTTTCACCATTTTCTTACATTTTATGGCCTAAATAACTATATCGGTTATTATTATCCCAGCCGGGTCATGGTGGCATCCAGCTGAGTAATGAAACCCAGACATGCTTCCCCTCAGCATTGCTCATCAGCTCCTCCTGGCATATTGGGGGATCCCAAGGTGTTTCCAGACCAGTAGAGATGTGTAATCCCTCCAGTGTGTTTTGGGTTTCCTCCCAGTTGGACTTACCTGGAAAACCTCCAAAGAGAGGCATCCAGGAGGATTCTGACCAGGTGCCCAAACCACCTCGGCTGGCTCTACTCCGGATGTCTGAACTCCTGACCCTTTCTCTACAGCTGAGCCCAGACACTCTCTGGAGGAAGCTAATTTTGGCTTGTATCCTAGATGTCATTCTTTGGGTCACTACCTAAAGCTCGTGAGGGTTTGGACGTAGACTGACGATCTGGTTCAGCACCCGTATCACTGCTGATGCTGCACTGATCCACCTGTCAATCTCACCATCCATCTTTCCCCTTACTGTGAATTAAACCACAAGATACTTAACCCTTTGTTGGTCACACCAAGAAAGTGCTATTTAAAAAATAATTTGCTTTTCCTTCCTCTTTGAGGCCATAACAACATAAAACATGGATTATTTTTCTCATTGAGCCTAAATGTGATGTTTTACAGACCTCTACAGACTCATTAACACCTCATTTGTTCTAAACTTTAATTAAAAACATGTTAGAGACTCATTCTGTTCGTGTACAAGATGAAAAAATCAAACTCAACTTCAAAAATGTCTCCAGCAGGATCTCTGATGTCAGCATTGATTTGTGCTATTCTTTGTTTATACACTAGCAAAACCTGTATCTATAGCAACCATAACACAATCTGATGGTCTGTCTGTGCATTACATACCTCATACAAGTGGTAAAGATTGACCTAAAAGTTAAATGGGTTCAATAGATTTTAGTTTTTGACCAGATATCATGACACAAAGTGACTTCTACCAAACGGTTGAGCAGACCTACAAAGGGTTAAACTCCTCTGCTTGGGGCAGAAACTCTCTCCCAACCCAAAGGGGGGAGTCCCGAATTTTTTTATATTCCATGGCCTGAGATTTGGAGTTGCTTCATACCCTCTGTGGGGATGGCTGTGGCTCAGTAGGTAAAGCGGGTCATCCACTAATTGGAAAGATCGGTGGTTTGATTCCCAGATTATCTTGTCCACATGTTAATATGTCCATGAGCAACAAGGGTTAGGGCGCCATCAGTGTATGAATGTGTGGTTGAATGTAGAGTTAAAGCGCTATATAAGAACAGTCCATTTACCATTTACCAACTTATACTGGCTGCAAACTGTCCCAGTGCCTGTTCGGAGTTCATGATGTGTTGAAGCGAACAGAATCACATCGTCTGCAAAGAGCAGAGAAACAGCTCTGAGGTCTCATTGAGAACAGAATTGGTTACCAACCCGACACCAGTTAGTGCTGTACTGGTTTATTTCAGGTAGAGCTGCAATGATTAGTTGATTCAGGAGAGACTTAATCGGTAACTGTTTTTATAGTTGATTTATCGTTTAAAGCTAAATATTTACAGATTTTGTTTTTTTGTCATAAAAAACAAATATTGTGTTTTGGACTGTTTGTTGGGTTAAAAAACAAGGAATTTGGAGTCAATCATAGTGGACTAATATACATTGCATTTTTAACCCTCCTGTTGTCCTCGAGTCAAGGAAGGAAGGGAGGAAGAAGGAAGGAAGGGAGGAAAGGAGGGAGGGAGGAAGGAAGGGAGGGAGGGAGGAAGAAGGAAGGAAGGAAGGATGGAAAGAAGGAAAGGAGGGACGAAGGAAGGAAAGGAGGGAGGGAGGAAGGAAGGAAGGGAGGGAGGAAACAAGGAAGGAGGAAGGGAGGAAGGAAGGAATGAAGGACAGAGGAAAGAAGGAAGGGAGGAAGGAAAGGAAGGAAGGAAGGAAGGACAGAAGAAGGGAGGAAGGAAAGGAAGGAGGGAAGGAAAGAAGGAAGGAGGGAGGAAAGAGAGAAGGAGGGAGGAAGGAAAAGAAGGACAGATGGAAGGAATGAAGGAAGGAAGGGAGGAAAGATGGAACAGTCAAAACAGACGCGGTCAAATAGACCCGGAATGACGACACAAAGGTTAAACTAAATGATAAACTGCTCATGGTTTATTAAAACCATTCACCAACATTTATAACCGCAGATTTGGTGACTTATTAGTCTCAGACACTCATAAGTGGTTTTTAATGGTTTACCATTTATAACTGTAGTATTACCACATAGAAACTGGAGCTGCGTTGATGAATATGAGGCATTCAGCTCATATTAATTTAAATGGAGCATTTACGTAGCTGCAATACCACCACACACATTTCAGCAGAATAACGCAGGATCATCTGCAAATAGTTGAACCAGAGTCAACTTATGTTTACTTTGCGATCTTTCCAGAGTTTTAAAACCCTTCAAACCTCTGTATGGTGTTTTGGTTTCTGATAAACCTTTAAATGCATTAATCCGTAGCACCGACTGTGCTGTTTGAATGCTATCGATTAATCAGAAAATTAACAGGCAACTATTTTAATAATCCAATAATCATTTCAAGAAATCTTTTTTAAAGGTGCAGTGTCTAGAATTTAGACTAAACATGCAGTATATACTTAATAAGTATGTTTAAATTAGTGTATAATTGCCTGAAATTAAGAATCATTGTGTTTTTGTTACCCTAGAATGAACCTTAACATAGGCAGTGTCTCCTCTTCAATCCTCTTCAAGATTTTTGGGGGTTTGGGATTGCTGTCTCTGGGAAATTATAAAGGTTATTTTCACTATTTTCAGACAAATGACTAATCAATTAATTGAGAAAATAATCGGCGGATGAATCAATCAATGAAAACAAGTGAGTTGGAGCCATTTTAATGCTCTTCTTTAAAAGAGAGTGGTTCTGTGTGTCCAAATACTGAAACTCAGCTAAGTTCTTGTTTACAACTTTTTTATATTATCATTTTGGTTTAATGAATAAGTACAGTCTGAACGAGCAGGTTGATGATTTGTTCTCAGGCTTTCTGACACCGCATCACATGAATGCAGCCAACCGAGAAAAGTCCCCAAATGTCAGATTTTCCCACCAGCATGTGAACCCACCACAGGAATGTTAATAGTTGCGTTAAAGTGATTATACACATAAATATATGAGAGCGCTGTTAGCTGCAGGAGATTTATAGGAGTTTGGTTTTGGTGTCTTTCTTCCTTCTGTTTGTTTGCGTGTGACGTGAAGTGATCTGAAGATTTATTTATTCTATTTGGGAGCTAATGAAGCAGGCGAAAGCCATTAAAAGAGGTAATATTTGACTTTGAGCACAAGCGTAGGTTTAAAGTTAAACTGTAACCTGCTGTCCTTGATCACAAATCACTACTGTAGTAGTATAAACAAAAGACATCACTGAGAAACTTTGTTATTTTCCACATTTAGAAAAAAAACCCACTCATTTCCTTAAAGTTGAAACTTGTACTCGACAGCAGGGAAAATCACTGGAGCTCGACCTGCTGTGTCGTAGCTCAGATTACAGATCCTGTTTTGAGATGTTTTGGAGCCAAACACTCTCTAGTCACCATCTTAACTGTATGAAATGTGAACCTGTGCCATCTGCTGCTGGTTGTTGGTCTGAATGAGGTCAGATTGACTTGAATCTACATTCAGAGGTTCTGCTTTCAGTCTGGAGCCGATGTGGTGGATGTAAGATGGGGGAGGAGGGGGGGAGGATTTTGGTTTTGGTTCCACATTTTCAGCACTCAACATGTTCCTGTGCCTAAATTTAATAATAACTTGAGCATGTATTATAATAACTAACACGCAGTGGTGTTAGTTTCTTCACAGGGTTACCAGGCTGCCTTATTTTGGCATTTATCCTGATTTTGCATCAACCTTAATCACAAAATCTGAGCTTATAAGATATGCAGGGAGCCATTTAATTACTAGTTTAGGAGTAATTTAGGTGCCACTTAGTAAATTAAGGTAGAATTATCCAATCCAGACCTTAAAAAGGTTCAGTTTTACCAATTTTCTTTGGAATATGTTACCAGGCTTTTGAGATATCCAATCAGTCAATTAAACTTTAAACCAAACTGACATTTCATGTTTTCAGCTCCAGTAATAATTTGTGTTTTGTCTCTTAATCAAATATTTTTGGGGGGTTTGGACTGTTGAAGACACTTTCAGCTCACTTAAGTAGTCCAGAGCTACAACAAGTAGTCCATAGACTGATCATTTAATCAGCAACTATTGTAATAATTGATTAATTGTTAAGTACAACGCTTAAAAAAACCCACTTGTTTAATCTTCCCGAATGTCAAAAATATCAGCTTTTTTTATCCTTTGTCTTGACATAGTTGTTAATTAAATATTTTGGGGTGTTTGGACATTTGATGACGTCACTTTTAGGTATTTCTTAATGTGTTTTGATGTTAAATAGACCAAAAAAATTAAGCGATTAATTGCAAAATATGATCCTTAGAAGCAGCAGCAGCCGTTTATGCTTGATTATTGAAAAACCTCAACACCATCGCCAATGTGTCGATTAGAGCTACAGCGATCAATCCAGTAATCAATTAGTGGATCGAAAGAAGATTGTGTGATGTGTAACTGTTTTGATAATTAGTGAATCATTTCAGTCATCATGCCAGTAGATTAAACATCTTAAAATGAGTAATTGACAATCAAATTAGCCGATTAATCTATACTGAAAATAACTGTTAGCTTCACCACTTGTGTCGATAAAGATATTGACACATGTTATAACAGGAAGCAGCTGCAGAGAAGAACTTTATCTAAAAATACCAATTAAAAATAACCACATTTATGATAGAAATGAGGAAATATCTGATCAAGGAACAAACAGACAACACCAGCGTTCAGTGTCGTTTTTACAGTTTTTGATACTTTGATGCTACGAGACATTTGAAGAGAGGACACCAGAGCAGAGGATGACTCTCCAACATCTGTCCAGGAGCTACAGATATAAAAAAAAAACCTCTTAGCTAACTCTGGCACATTTATAGCCCCTTTAATTAAAGCAACAACTCTGAAACTCAGTACTGTTTGGTTGTTTTTCTGGTTTATTGAAGACAATCTTAACATATTTATAACACACAAACATGTCATAACTTGGTCAGAGATGAAACGATGAAGCTCTGGACTGATTTCCATCACTTGGCATTCAAACACATCACCGTCCGCTGCTCATTAAGTTGCTGATCAAGACAGGAAGTGATGCTTCTTCTCCCCCCACTCACAAATCTCTTTGGGTTTCCCTCCAAACTGTAAAAAAAGTGTAAATTATGTCCGCCTTTTTTCCCCATTTTTAAATCTGTCACTGCAGCATTAGAGAAGCTGCCTGACCTGATCATAAGAGTGAGAACGAACGGCGACAATCAACCTTAAAAATAAAGATAATGTTTTCTTTATAACTGCGTTCACATGTTTGCTTGTTTTTCGGGATGATCTGATGGAGAAGAGAGATGATGCAGAGCGCCTCAGGCCTGCCCTCAATTTTCACACTTGATGAGATTTGAACAAAGGCAGAGACTTCCAAACACTGCTGACCCCAAACAACACGGGACCCCCCCCCCCCCCCCAAATAACCCCAAACAACCCCCCTCTGTCCTAATAATGACACACTCGTCTATTTAACCCACGAGGAAACTCACTCTGCCACTGCGTTGTTTTAATAACCCCCAACATGTCTTAAATCTACTCCAGTGACAGTCTGGGGTCACATGTATCACACCTCAGCATCACGCCGTTTACGCCTGACCAATCAGAGCTTAGTAGGTTAAAAAACGGGGGACGTCAATCTTTCTATATAGCCAGAAATGTAGTGACAGGGAATCGGCCACAAGAATGGCGTGCAGTCGAGTTGAAAAGGGGGGAGGAGATCATTTTGGGAGCTACTGGTTAAATCATTAAGGTAGAAATTCAGCTGAGTAGTCTTGTGAGTCAAGAAAACTCATGTTACATTTGATTTCTGGGTCACTTTTGACTGAATTTAGTAAATATGTCACCACATTTTATTTGGATTATAGCTGACACGATAAAGTGGATAAAACTATAAATTGATCAGCAGGAACTGAATCAATTTCTCCAAGCAGAGATGCCAAATATTTCATAGTTCCAGCTCTTCAAATGTGAGGATTTGTAGTCGTTTTGTGTGTTCAAATAATTTTAACCTTAAAGCTCCTGCATAGAGCTCATATCAGCCACAACATGAAACACAATAAAATGAACAGATGAACAGATAAATGAGCTTCTATACCTGCTGTATCTAATCTGATACACTTTCAACAGGAATTTACCATAAAATAAGATACTAAATATTTAGTAATTCAACATTGCATCAATCCAGTAACTATTCCTATTGAAGTATCAGTAACTATTTCAATGCTTTTCTTACTTTAACTTTTTATAAATTGTGTCTCACTGATTGACAGCGTTAAAATAAAAGCCCCCCTGGTGGTTTATCTGTGTATTACATGTATCTGATCGTATACATCAGGTTTTTAACACTGATGATGTAGAACTTTATAAAACTCATGGATCAAATATGATTGACTTGGTGTTACACGGTTAAAATATAATAAAAATAATGATTAATTTAAGCCCTTAAGTAACATTTTCATCATGTTTTCTGAAAGGCAGACGTCCACTGATAAACTAATTTCCGTCACTGTCTTCTTTATCTTGTAAAAGGTTTGATTTCAGTTTGTAGCAGCAGAGGAATCAATCAGTGAAGGTGTTTTTTTTCTCTCCTTCATGAAAGCTGACGAGGTTTATGCATTAATTACACGACATCTCCAGTGAACAGGCCTTTATCTGCGCCTCGCTCACTCACTTTGCAAACCCAGCTGTCAGCAGCCGTGACCGACTCGGCCCTCGACACGCCGCTTAAGAGCGAGCCACAGTGATAACAAGCAGGAAGGAGCCATAAGACAGATGAGTCGGCCGTGTCCTCTCGTGTTAGAGGCAGAGAGACGAGTGAAGCTCCGTCTCCACTGATAAAAAGCAGAGCGATCCCGACAAGGACGCTGTTTGGTTTTCCAACTGAGTCATGAATCTGTCTTCACACAAGAAGAGACAGGAAATGTCTGCAGTATAAATCAGAAAATGACTTGTTTTAAAACCTTCTTATTGTCCTCCTGGGTAGAAATTGACCCGAGGACAACAGGCGTTAACTCAAAAATGAGGTATACTTTCATTTAAATGAGGCCTGTTGATCATCATTTCCATAAATAAGTGTAAAACTTGTGGTAATAAGTTGGAATGAAACTGGGTTAAATGGTCTAACACAAAATTGGGTGATAATTTATTTACTTTATTCTTTATAAACAGTCAAACCAAACCGGGTCAATCACAAAAGTTGCAGCAAGACATCATGGACGTCACATTTGACACTATAATTATTGTGACCTGTTTTCACTCCAAAATATTTTCCATTAAAGAAACACATATTTTGTTGTTATAAGCATGTTAGCGTTAATGGATTGACATTAAATTCTGGTTCATGAGTTGAAGGAGAGTATAATTATACGCACATTATTATTAAGCAGGTTTATTAGAAAGCAGCATTAATTAAAAACAGGAACACCTTCACACTGAATCCAAGCCACAAAATGTAATTACTCAGATCAAAAATCATCCAACCAACGTAACCGTAACCATCCAGCATCTCTAAGCAATTAACACTTTAATACAGTCCATCAATAAGAAAAATTAAATCGGCTTCAGGTTTCCTTTGAGATGAATTATAGTAACTATCAGAATAGTTTTACGTTTACAGGTCAATGATGTTTTTCTTGTGTCCATTTGGTTTAGTTTAAATTTAAAGGGTTAAAATGTGAAAATAAACGTATGAATAACTTGCACACATTCTTTTTTTGTGGACCCAGCATCAAATTTCTGCTTTTAATCCATTTTGAGAGAATATATTAGAGGATTATGGCAAAAATGTCTAAGTGGTGTAACCATAAAAACTTTGTACCAAATAATTCAACTTGCTTAAAAACAGTAAATTCTCAATAAAACACCATATCAACTAGTTTGGCATGATCTTACATTATAACTTTATATTAAATAAAGCTAATGGAATACAATTGTTCTAAATATTACATTTACTCTGGTAACCATGGAGATCAGGAAACATTTACAGTTTTTAATGAAGTCATTATTAGTATAAGTCCACTTAAATACACTGTAGGTGATAAAATATGTAATATGTATCATTCTTTTGTGGTTACACCATTTGACATTTTCAGGAGCATTCAGTCTTACTTTTGGTTAAAAAAAATGGTGCAAATGTCATTTCAAATGATATAAAACCAACAGAAATACTAAATGTACATTTTAACAAACCTGATGCTGCTTTTAAAACTATTTTTAAAGATATTTTTAAATTGCTCATCTTTCCAACCCTTATTTATCACTCTTACGTCATTTCCTGTGAAATTTAAAGACATTCCCATCAGTCTCAGCTCTACTTTGTGTTTTTAATGCTAATTAGCTAATGCCATACAGTGCTTACATAATAAGGGAAAGTCAGGATAACACAGTGAAAGCCCAGAGGTTTATTTCCAGTGTTTTCCCTTTGGAGATGAAAGCAGGGTCGGAAGGTTTTTAGTCTTGTATTAATTACTATGTGGGATCATCAGCGGCTCATTTGAATATTCTCCTCCTTTTCTTTCTAATAATGGAAGAACTTTTACAAATTTACATCTACCGAAACCCTATTTTAACATATTTGATCAGTTTTGGAGCATACCCGACCTTACACAACCCTTCTTTATTCATTTATTTATTACTGTAGTTTAGGTTATTTATTTACTGCAGGGGGAAATGTCTCTATTCACCCTGAGGTTTGGATTCAAGGACGGTCGCACAGCATAGCAGCGAGGAGCCGGCTGAGGTCACTGCTGCTGCTGCTGGCCGTGAGCCACTCTGAGGCTCATGTTGTTGTTTGGTTTGGTGTTTTGATAAAGGGAGAAGAAGGAGAAAAAAAAGAGCCTGAATAAATGAGTAAACGTACTTAACGGATGATTTCATGGTGATTTCATCGGGGTCATCTTAGCTTTGGTAGATAAGACAGAAAGCTTATATCACACGAACACGCTGAGGATTGGAGTCAAGTCAGCATGTTTCAACCTCTGCTGCTCGGACTCTGACCACAGTGATCTCATCGTGGTCATAACCAGTGAAAATTACATTTACAAAAACTTAACCCTCCTGTTGTCCTCGAGTCAAGAAAGGAAGGGAGGAAGAAGGAAGGAAGGAAAGGAGGGAGGGCGGAAGGAAGGAAGGAAGGGTTGTGGACTTTTGATAGATCTTTCTGGAGATATTATTGTTATAAATTGAGATATAAGTTTTTAAGCCTCTTTATTATTGCATCTCCATGAATTTCGGGCCAGAATTGAAGCAGCAGAGATCAAATTACACTGACTTTAAGCCTTCTAGTAAAACACTGGATGCCACCCCCCCCCCCCCCACACTTCCCCTCAAATGTTAATATTAATGGGTTTTGTCACTCTTTTGTATTATACTTTAATCCTTGTTTTACAGTGGTGTGTTGGATAATCCCGCTCTTGGTTTTGGAACTACACTTCCCACAAAGCTTGCAGATGTTCTCCCACTTAGAGCTCGGTTCTGTTTGAGGTTTTCCTCCCGTTAAAAGCCGCTGTCACCAAGTGCTGCTCATGTGGGAATGTTTGGGTCTCTTTAAATTAAATTAACCTTCGTGTCGTCCTCCTGGGTCAAACCCCGGACCCCGTCTGTTTTGACTGTTCCTTCTTTCCTCCCTTCCTTCCTTCCGTCTGTCCTCCCTCCCTCCCTCTCTCTTTCTTTCCTTCCTCTCTCTTTCCTCCCTTCCTTCTTTCCTTCCTCCATCCCCCTTCCTTCCTTCCATCCTTCCTTCTTCCCTCCCTTCCTTCTTTCCTTCCCATTACCTTCCTTCTTTCCTTCCTTCCTCCCCTCCTCTTTCCTTTCTCCCTCCCTCCCTCCTTCCTTCCTCCCTTCCTTCCTCCCTCCTTTCCTTCCTTCCTTCCTTCCTTCCTTCCCTCCTTCCTTCCTCCCTCCCTTCCTCCCTTCCTTCCTTCTTCCTCCCTTCCTCCCTCTTTTCCTTCCTTCTTCCTCCCTCTTTTCTTTCCTCCTTCCTCCCTCCTTTCCTCCCTCCCTCCTACCTTCCTTCCTTTCCTCCCTCCCTCCCTCCCTCCCTTCCTTACTTCTTCCTCCCTCCCTCCCTCCCTTTCCTTCCTTCTTCCTCCCTTCCTCCCTCCCTTCCTTCCTTCTTCCTCCCTTCCTTCCTTGACTCGAGGACAACAGGAGGGTTAAAGAGTGCAGTCTAGACCTGCTCCATGTGTAAAGTGCCTCGAGATTACTTTTTGTTGAGATTTGATTGACATAGACAACTTGAGCCCTGTTATTTTTTGCCCAAAATGTTGTTAAATTGCTGAATCTGCAGTTTTAAGGAGCGTCTGTGATTTCTAAGCAGATTCACAGATGTTTTATTCGTGATACACAGAGATGAGGATGTTGACGGGAAAGCGAAGTCACACTTAAGAGAAAAAAAAATGTGGGGTTTCATGTCAGCGTGTTATTACTCAAACACATTGCGCCTCTTCCTCTGACCCCGATGACATCACTGCGGTTCATTCAGTACATTTCTCCCAATCACTTATTCAGGTTTTTCCCTTAAATTATCACCCAGATGTGGTGATGAATAATAAATATGCAGCTAAAGTACACGACCAGAAGCAGCGTTTTATATTTCCTTTGACCTCAACGAGCTCTTGTGTGCTACATCATGACTTCACGGCACTAAATATGGGTCAGTGATAAATAAATAAGGGTCAGTAAGATGAGCAAAACTAGTTTTACAAATGTACATTTAGTATTTTTGTTGGTTTTATATAATTTAAAATGACATTTGCACCATTTTTTTTACCAAAAGTAAGACTGAATGCTCCTGAAAATGTCAAATGGTGTAACCACAAAAGAATGATAAATATTACATATTTTATCCTCCTTGAAAGAAAGAAAGAAAGAAAGAAAGAAAGAAAGAAAGAAAGAAAGAAAGAAAGAAAGAAAGAACTAAAAGTATGAGGAACGAAAGGAAGGAATAAAGAAAGAAGAAGAGAAAGAACAAGAAGTTGGAGGAAAGAAAGAAAGAAAGAAAGAAAGAAAGAAAGAAAGCAGTCAGGTTCCTGATCTCCATGGTTACCAGAGTAAATGTAATATTTAGAACAATTGTATTCCATTACCTTTATTTAATATAAAGTTATAATGTAAGATCATGCCAAACTAGTTGATATGGTGTTTTATTGACAATTTACTGTTTTTAAGCAAGTTGAATTATTTGGTACAAAGTTTTTATGGTTACACCACTTAGACATTTTTGCCATAATCCTCTAATATATTCTCTCAAAATGGATTAAAAGCAGAAATTTCATGCTGGGTCCACAAAAAAAGAATGTGTGCAAGTTATTCATACGTTTATTTTCACATTTGAACCCCTTTAAATTTCACTAAACCACATGGACACTGAAAAACCTCATTGACCCTTTAGCAACATATTCAAAAATTAGCTTTAGGCAGAAAAATCTGAGCTGAGGAGGAACAAATCTCTCTCTTCTTGACCGACTGCTTTGATGAAACATGACTCGACCCTCCTACTCGGCTCCTCTTGCCACCATTTTCTTCCTTTTGTGGTGACTCGTCAGGTAATGGCTTCCTCAAACAGCTGGAGGGGGGGGGTGGGGGGGGGGGGGGGGTCATATGACAGCAGCAGCAACCTTCGGGGGCAAATCGGCAGCCCACGGAGCGCTCGACATTCCTGAACATCTGCGGATCGTTTGATACTGGATAACCCTGATTCTCACTCACTGGCCTTTTTCACAGCGTCACCTTCACCACAGTCTGACATTTGTGGTTCAAGAGAGAGAGACACGATATTCTTTTTTCTTCTTTTCTTTAAGCTTCAGGCTAAAATAAACAAAGTCAAATCTCGTCTTAATAAATCTCTCAAATATCAAACGTGTATTGTTCCTCTATGGAGGTTTTTAATGTGAGAGAAACAGCGATGAATCATCATCACATTATTACAACGGTTAAAAATGACAAATTACATAAATCATTACACAGCAAATACATGTTTTATGGTTATTTATAGTCGTTAGATTTAAAGTACCTCAGACTGTACTACAGTAAAGTACAAGTACCTCAAACTGTACTGCAGTAAAGTACAAGTACCTCAAACTGTACTACAGTAAAGTACAAATACCTCAAACTGTACTACAGTAAAGTACAAGTACCTCAAACTGTACTGTAGTAAAGTGCAAGTACCTCAAACTGTACTACAGTAAAGTACAAGTACCTCAAACTGTACTACAGTAAAGTACAAGTACCTCAAACTATACTACAGTAAAGTACAAGTACATCAGACTGTACTGCAGTAAAGTACAAGTACCTCAAACTATACTACAGTAAAGTACAAGTACCTCAAACTATACTGCAGTAAAGTACAAGTACCTCAGACTGTACTGCAGTAAAGTACAAGCACCTCAAACTGTACTGCAGTAAAGTACAAGTACCTCAGACTGTACTGCAGTAAAGTACAAGTACCTCAAACTGTACTACAGTAAAGTACAAGTACCTCAAACTGTACTGCAGTAAAGTACAAGTACCTCAAACTGTACTACAGTAAAGTACAATATTCCCCTCTGAGATGTAGAACTGTACTTGAGTAAATGTACTCAGTTACTTATTCACCAACACTTTTTATTCCTACTTTTATGTCGTCGCCTGTCTCTCTCTTCCTCCATCACCTCCCTTCATCATCTCCTCCTCCTCCTCCTCCTCCTTTCTTCCCGGCTGGTGACTCGTGGCGGCACCATAATGGGGTCGTAACCCTCGGTAAATGCCTCGGAGAAATGTGAGATTGTGGGCCGGCCGGTTGGCGTGTCAGGCCGAGGTCAGTGTCATGATGAGGAATGATGAGGAGGAGGAGGAGGAGGAGGGGGGCGATGAAAACCGGCAAATCAAAAGAATAACCTGCCTCAGGTCTAACAAGGGATCCTCTGACACTTTTAAGCCTCCTGTTGTCCTCGAGTCAAGGAAGCAAGGGAGGAAGAAGGAAGGAAAGGAGGGAGGAAGGAAGGAGGGAAGGGAGGGAGGAAGGAAGGAAAGGAGGGAGGAAAGAAGGAAAGGAAGTGAGGAAGGAAGAAGGAAGGAAGGTAGGAGGGAAGGAGGGAAGGAGAAAGGAAAAGAGGAAGGGAGGAAGGAAGGACAGAGGAAAGAAGGAAGGGAGGAAGGTAGGGGGAGGATAGAAAGAGAGAAGAAGGGAGGGAGGAAGGGAGAAAGGAAAGGAAGGTAGGAGGAAAGGAGGGAGGGAGAAAGGAAAAGAGGAAGGGAGGAAGGAAGGAAAGAAGGACAGAGGAAAGAATGAAGGAAGGAAAGAAGGAAGGAAGAAAGGGGGATGGAGGAAGGATAGAAGGAAGGGAGGAAAGAGAGAGGAAGGAAATAAAGAGAGAAGGAGGGAGGGCCGGCCGGTTGGCGTGTCAGGCCGAGGTCAGTGTCATGATGAGGAATGAGGAGGAGGAGGAGGAGGAGGAGGAGGAGGGTGACGATGAAAACCGGCAAATCAGAAGCATAACCTGCCTCAGGTCTAACAAGGGATCCTCTGACACTTTGAAAAAAACGAGCTGATATTGTTCCTCAGCTGACGTTTTGTCACATGGAGGGAAACGTTGCAACGGTGAACCTGAAATATGCAGTTTCTTTGGTGTAGTTGGCGTTTCTCACTGAGACCAGCGGCTGCAGCTACTTGTAAATTAGGATTTATGGGCTTGTGGTTCCTAAAATAGCTCCCCAATAAAAATAAAAAGGAAAAACACTGTGATGCTGTTATGCTGTGTTTTGTTTTTTCGGGTCACAAATTAAAGTCTTTTCAGCTTCATTGTGTTTTTTTGGGGGCGGCAGCTGAAATCAACCTGAACGAATAAAAAACAAAAATTATCGGCATGGATGGAAACCAATGGGAGGAAAGTGGAGAAATGTTTGTTTTCTGGTCATTTGAGGCTGAAAGTAATTATTATTTTCATTATCTGTGGGTTATTTTTTCGGTCAATCGATTAGTGTTTGGTCTATAAAATGCCTGAATTTGGTTTCACATAGCTGATGCTCTTTTTTTAAACCATTCAGGTTGTGCTTTAGTGTATAAACGAAGAATAACACAAATCACTGCTGACATCAGAGATCCTGCTGGTGACATTTTTGATGTTGAGTTTCATTTTTGTCCTTTTTGCAGTATTTTTTTACCTTTCTTTGAGTCTCTAACATGTTTTTAATAAAAAGTTTAGAACAAATGAGGTGTGAATGAGGTCTGTAAAACATCACATTTAGGCTCAATGAGAAAGAAAAATACATGTTTTATGTTGTCATGGCCTCAAAGAGGAAGAAAAGCAAAGAAATTACCCTTTAAATAACATTTTCTTGGTGTGACCTACAAAGGGTTAAAGAGAAGCCATCAAATTTCAGGCGATTCAAAGTGTTTTTGTTACTTTCAAATGTAAAAATGGGTCAAATGTGAGGATTAAGTTTGGGTACAGAAGAAGAGATTTGAGATACAGCATTAATGTTGGGCTGGAATCACAATTAAATGTAATTATTAAACGTTGATTTAGTCATTTAAATTCGCTCACTGATCTGGGTCAGAACAAACTGGACCTCTGCTGTTGTTGACCTCTGATGCTTGTTGATGTGTATTTAAAGCAGGCGGGGAGTTCTGGTCCTCTGAAATGAGGCCAACGCGGAAGTAACTTAAAACTGCATTCTATCAAAAGGCCACCAGGGGGCGACCGTTTTGGTGTCAAAAGGACTTCCGTCTCTATACAAGTCAATGGAGAATTCACCAACTTCTCACTTGATTTCTAACCTCAGTAAACGTTTTCAAAATGTGTTTATGGTCTCAATCGCTAGTTTAAAGCCTTCTTCAATGCAGTATGATGTTCATTTGGGACATTTTGGCCTCCCTGATTTTATATGTGACGATAAAGCAGGGTATGCATTAGGGCGTGGCTACGTGGTGATTGACAGGTTGATTGGTTCACAGGTTCAGGAGGGCGCCTCATGCTCCTCCTGATGCCCATATAAGTAGAATCCCTGTTTTTATTTTTCCCAGCATGCACCTGAAATGTTAAAGATGGCGCTGCTCAGATCCGATACTATTGGCCTCCGAGCAGCAGTCCACAAACCAATGGGTGACGTCACGGATGTTACTTCCATTTCTTATATACACTCTATGGTTTAAAGCCTGGTGTCAGACTGACTTACCTTCAGGCGGTTCTTGGTGGTTTCTCCCACAGAGACCAAAGATAATGCAGGTATTTTGTTTTATTGTTCAGTGCTTGGTGTTCTCCACTGATACTGATAGTGAATCGGGGAGGTGGTGCCTGGTGCAGCAAAACTGGGCTGAAAATTAATTTTTCATCATGATCTTGTTAATTTTTCATCTCTGAAACTATTCTGAGTGTTTCATGATCACGTTTTATATGTGGAGGTAAAGCGGGAGGCTCTGTGCTCAGATTAAACTCAGCTCTCTGATGTCAGTGCTGCAGGTATTTGGATGTTGTTTTTTAAAGAGCTGTGCCTCCGAGCAGATAAACATTTATTGAGTTGTGTTGTGCTCAGTGCCGGTAAAGCTAAAGGTCAGTATGTGTGTTTCTTTTCCTCCTGCTGCTTCTCACACAATGACTCCAAACTCCATTTTGATGATTTGGAATTTACCTTTTTTTCCCTCATTGGTTTTACTTCCATTTCCACGACTGTAACTGCAGTTTTATAATACATTGTCTGTTCATATACTAGTACTTACCATTAGCAAATACTTCATTGTATAAAATATAATGCAGCACAGATTAGATCTGCAGTGATTAGTTGATGAATATAATAGTTGTCGACCATTTTGATTATCGATTAATAGTTTTTAGCCTTCTTGAGTCCAAATTCTCTGATTCCAGCTTCTTCAATATAAACATTTTCTACTTTCTTTAGACATTTGAGGACATCTGCTTGGGCTTTGTGAAACAATGATTGACAGTTTATTACATTTTATAACCAATAAACAAACAGATTCATTGAGAAAATAAATCTACAGGATCATTGATGATACTCAAATACTTGGAAATAATAAATTAAGTTGTAGATTTACTGTCTCTGGATCCACCCAGTGGTTGTAAAATGATCCATCGCTCCCGAATCAAAACAACCAATCAGAGCCTGGAGGAGTGTCAATGACGCTGTTCACATACTGCTGGCAGCCCCCCTCCCCTGCACAGCGTCTTATGCGGCGTTCACACCAAAAGCGTCTGATGCGAAGAAATCATTTGAATCGCTTCTATCGCGCCGCTTGATCATAAATATCAATTTTTGGATCATCGTTTCATTCGCGCTTGTGACGTTGGGAGAAACTCACCACTGATTGGATGTCGCGGTGCGATGTCGCCTGAAAAGTCAACTCTTTAGTAAAGTTTTCAATGAAAAAACAAAAAACGACCACAGCACAAAGATCGAAGTTAGTCCCTGTGAACAATTATTCGGTCACTTGTGGTAACCAGCAGATTACTGAATGAACCGATTTGTTGTTTGGTGGGAAAACAAAGAGAACTGTCAGAGATTTGGGGCCTGAGATGCAGGTGTACCTAGAAAATCATTTGTTTTGTCCCCATTGAGCCAAAAGAAACAACCCTTTTTGTTAAATAAAGGGCGCCGTATCTGCTTTATAAAAGTGTTGAGTCAGTGGAGTGAAGTGAGAGTCTGTCAGGCCGAATGTCAGGCTGTCACTTCGCTGCTGCAGTCGAAGGTTTCGAGTTCAACGAGGGAGCAGTTCGGTACAAGAGGGAGCCTGCAGTTTGTAACCTCCAAGCTTTTCTCATATTTTTCTCTCTCCGTGTGTGAATCACTTGCTCTCTGCCCTCACGGCTTCATAGCAGGAGGCAGAGAAAGGAGAAAAGAAGGAGAAGGAGAGAGTGAGAGAGAGAGAGAGAGATTAAACTAGCCAGAAAAAGAGAAGTCAGTCAGCTCTTATTTTTAGCTTCGCTTTCACACGTAGAGCACATTTAAATTCCAGTCCAAACTTGCAGCGAACAAACAGTCAGAATCGTGTAAAAAGAAACACGTCAATGTTCCTCAAAGCTGGAAACAGGCAGCAGGTATTTAAAACTGCAACATCAGATTATAACAGCTGCAAACGAGGCTGTTTTAACCTTTGTGTCGTCAAATTGACCCCGTCTGTTTTGACAGTTCTTTCTTTCCTCCCTTCCTTCCTTCCATCTGTCCTTCTTTCCTTTCCTTCCTCCCTTCCTTCCTCCTTTCCTTCCTTCTTCCTCCCTTCCTTTTCTCCTTTCCTTCCATCTTCTCCCTTCCTTCCTCCTTTCCTTCCTCCTTCCCTCCCTTCTTCCTCCCTTCCATCCTTCTTTCCTTCCTCTTTCCTCCCTTCCTTCCATCCTTCCTCCCTCCTTCCTTCCATCTTCCTCCCTTCTCTCCTTCTTTCCTTCCTTCTTCCTCCCTTCCTTCCTCCTTCCTCCCTTCTCTCCTTCTTTCCTTCCTTCTTCCTCCCTTCCTTCCTCCTTTCCTTCCTCCTTCCTCCCTTCTTTCCTCCCTTCCTTCCATCTTCCTTCCTTCCTTTCCTCCCTTCCTTCCTCCATCCCTCCCTTCTTCCGCCCTTCCATCCTTCTTTCCTTCCCTCTTCCTCCCTTCCTTCCATCCTTCCTTCCTTCTTCCTCCCTTCTTCCTTCCTTCCTTTCCTCCTTCCTCCCTTCCTTCCATCCTTCCTTCCTTCTTCCTCCCTTCTTCCTCCCTTCCTTTCCTCCTTCCTCCTTCCTCCCTCCCTTCCTCCCTTCCTTCCTTGTCTCGAGGACAACAGGAGGGTTAAATGTGTATATTTCACTACAGCGACGGTAATAATGTGTTAAATGTCAGGCGCTCAGGTGAACATGTGTACTTCCTGCACTGATCCTAATTACTGCAGACACATCAGAGCTGGAAATGTCACTTTTCTTTGCTCTACTTTGCTTTGCGGAGCTCAGTGGAAATAAAAAAAAAATAATAAAAAAATAAATCACAGCACGACTCTTGACTGAGATGAACAGGCTGTTTGAGTTAATTTGCCAAGTGTACTACAGATCACACACGTACAGCACAAATACACACTTATGTACCGCAGACAAATATAACACGAGTTAGACAGAAAGGAAACATGCAGCGTAACTCTAACATCTCACAGCTTCACACTGCAAAACACGTCTGCTTTAAATCATTTAAGGTATTATAATTTCACTTTGGAAACAGTCTTTTATCTGTGGGACTAATTTCCATGGTGGAGATATACGATCCATACTGGTGGGAGGGAGTAAGGAAGCAAGGGAGGAAGGAAGGAAAGGAGGGAGGGAGGAAGGAAGGAAAGAAGTAGGGAAAGAAGGAACAGTCAAACCAGACGGGGTCAATTTGACTGTTCCTTAGTTAGACAGAAAGGAAACATGCAGCGTAACTGAGGCACCGACTTTACATCTCACAGCTTCACACAGCAAAACACGTCTGCTTTAAATCATTTACTGTATTATAATTTCACTTTGGAAACATTCTTTTATTCTGGTGACTAATTTCCATGGCGGAGATATACGATCCATACTGGCATGGAGCTGTCATATAGTGGGTATATAGTTTTTTCCAGCTTACTCAGGAGAATATTACACATGCAATCATAGATTTCACTAAGTATGATCAACAAAGACAATATGTGAAGGATAAACTTAAGACTGGAGCTAGGGTTGGGGATCGCTACCCAAAAACTTTTGAGGTATCGACCGAAATAAATCGAAACCAAGTAGAATAGAAACGTCTCCCGTCAATAGATACCTGCAATCGATCCTTTTTGCACCCAGAGCTAGAAAACATGGCTATTAGTATGGACTTGCTCACAGCCAATCAACAGCAAGCGTTCTTGGATTTGAATCCCTGAAGTGCAGGGAAGGAGGGAAGGAAGGAAGGAAGGAAGGAAGGGAAGGAAAGAAGGAAGGAAGGAAGAAAGGAGGGAGGGAGGAAAGAAAGAAGGACAGAGGAAAGAAGGAAGGTAATGGGGAGGAAAGAAAGACAGAAGCAGGGAGGGAGGGAGGAAAGAAGGAAGGAAAGAAGGAAGGAAGGAAGGAGAGAAGGAAGGAAAGGAAGGAAGGACGGAGGAAAGAAGGAAGGAAGGAGGGAGGGGGGAAAAGGAAAAGAGGAAAGAAGGAAGGGAGGAAGGTAGGAGGGAGGGAGGAAAGAGAAAAAGGAGGGAGGGAGGAAAGAAAGAAGGAAGGGAGGAAAGAAGGAACAGTCAAAACAGACGGGGTCAATTTGACCCGGGAGGACGACACAAAGGTTTAATATTTAGATAATTACTTGACCTGTTCTTCCTCACCCTCATCACCACCAGCTTCCTGCTTTAGAAACTGAAACCAGCAGCGACCAGTTTCACAACAAATAAGTCGATTCTCTCGTCTTAAAAATCAGAAACAGAGACTCGTGTCAATCAAGTGTTTGAGGAGAAGCGTTGAAGTGATGATATACGTCTCCGGCTGACAGTCGATTATTGTGGGATGACTTTACGAGGTGAAGGAAAGCTGTGATTATAAGTGTGTGTGTGTGTGTGTGTGTGTGTGTGTGTGTGTGTGTGTGTGTGTGTGTGTGTGTGTGTGTGTGTGTCAGCCTGGAGTGAGGTAGATTATAAAGAGCTGCTGTTCAAGGCTGTCAGTGAATAAAAAAGACTGAAAACAAGCTGGAAGAGACTAAAGAGAAGCTTGTGTTGATCTTTTTCCACCGAACCTTTGTCTTCTTTATTCTGCCAGAGATGAGCAGCTGGTGGTTCCTTTAAAAGGATTCGACTGCTATATATTCACATACACACCACTGATTCAATTATAAAGGCATCAAGGCTGTAATTCGTTAATTATATTAACATAATGATGCTTTTAGACCAACGTACAGTAAAGATATGTTGATATATATGCGCCTATTTCCTCTCTCCCTCCTTCTCTCTTTCTTTCCTCCCCTACCTTCCTCCCTTCCTTCTTTCCTTCCTTCCTCCCTTCCTCTTTTCCTTTCTCCCTCCCTCCTTCCTTCCTTATTTCCTTCCTTCCTCCCTTCCTCTTTTCCTTTCTCCCTCCCTCCTTTCCTTCCTTCCTTCCTTCCTTCCTTCCTTCCTTCCTTCCTTCCTTCCTTCCTTCCTTCCTTCCTTCCTCCTTTCCTCTTTTCCTTTCTCCCTCCCTCCTTCCTTTCTTCTTTCCTCCCTCCCTCCCTCCTACCTTCCTTCTTTCCTCATCCTTCCTTCCTTTCCTTTGCTCCCTTCCCTCCTCCCTCCTTTCCTTCCTTCCTTCCTTCCTTCCCTCCTTCCTTCCTCCCTCCTTTCCTTCCTTCTTCCTTCCTCCCTTCCTTCCTTCCTTCCTCCCTCCCTCCCTCCCTCCCTTCCTCTTTTCCTTTCTCCCTCCCTCCTTCCTTTCTTCTTTCCTCCCTTCCTTCCTTCCTTCCTTCCTTCTTCCCTCCCTCCCTCCTTTCATTCCTTCCTTCTTCCTCCCTTCCATCCTTCCATCTTCCTTGACTCGAGGACCACAGGAGGGTTAAATTGATATAATTTTAGTTTTTAGCTGTTCAGACTAAAATAAACAGTTTGGAGACATCAACGTAAGCTTTAGGAGATTTTAACAAGTATTTTTCATTATTTTCTGACCTTTTCTAATTCAAAGATTAATCAGATGATCAAGAACATAATTTGCAGATTAATCAATAATGAAAATAATCATTAGTTGCAGCCACAGTAGAAACTTTAATCCTGATATTTTTGTTATTTTTCAGTATTTTCTGACATGTTTTCTTTTATACCAAATGATTAGCTGACTAAATAATTGCCACATTAATTGTTAGTTGCAGTCCTGTTTCAAACTGTGCAGCTTCCTCTCGGCTTTACGGAGCTTTATAGTTGAGTTTCAGTTCATTGATATATATATTGACATATATATATATACACTACCTGCAGAATGCTGTGGTAGCCGACCCTGGATCCAGAAAAACATCCCCAGACCATCACGCTTCCTCCTCCATGTTTGACAGTTAATGTCCCACACTGAGGAACCATCCTTCCTTCCTTCCTTCCTTCCTTCCTTCCTTCCTTCCTTCCTTCCTTCCTTCCTTCCTTCCTTCCTTCCTTCCTCCCTCCTTTCCTTCCTTCTTCCTCCCTCCCTTCCTTCCTCCTTTCTTTCCTTCTTCCTCCCTTCCTTCCTTGACTCGAGGACAACAGGAGGGTTAATGTCACACACTGAGGAACCATCCTTTTCTACTCGATGGCGTACAAAACTCCTGCGTGATGAACAGAATATTTAACATGTTGATTCATCAGTCCATAACAGCTTCTTCCAGTCTTCAGTCTTCAACACGTCCATTGGTGGTGTTTCATGGCCCAGGCAAGCCTCTTCTTTCTTATTCTGATGTCTTAGCAATGGCTTTCTAGCTGCAACCTGTCAAACCTGCAACTGGAAGTCTTCTCTTCACAGTAGAAAACTGAGACTTGCTTACTACGACCACTATGAAGCTTGAAGCTGTTGTCCTGTGAGCCGCCGATCACGCAAGCTGTTGACTCTCAGAAACTTGTCTTCTGACTCTGTTGTGGCTTTGGGTCTGCCAGACCTCTTCCTGTCAGAGTTTCCCCCAGTTTCTGAGTGAAACTGTATCACTGACACATTGACTTTCTTCGCATGTTCTCTGTAGGAAAGATCTACATTTTTAAGTGTTTTTTTTTAATAATTTTCAGTTTTGGGTAACCTTACCTTTTTTTTTTAAACCTCTGGCAGTTCACCACTTTATTTCTTGCAGTTAAACTGTTTTCAGTGACATGATGAAACCTCAGGAGCAGAGCTGTAACTTTATACATAACCGAGCCCCTATATTTAACCACTGGTGGCAGCAGCGTTAACGCCACTTTGTCTCTTAGTTGTTATTGAATAAAAAGCCATCAGACCTGAAGCCGCTGCAGCCGGTTTGAGCTCTGATTGGATT